>NC_067402.1:163794719-164017219 GCF_016432865.1 Antechinus flavipes
TTTATCAACTCTACTTTCTTGCTTTAAAAAAATTTATTTTCCCTCAGTTACATGAGACAATTTTAACATTTATTAAAATTTTTTGAGTTCCAAATTTTCTTTCTCTCTCCCTCCCTCACTTCTTCTTTCCTCTGTTGACAGTAAACAATTTAACATAGGTTATATACATTCAATCATTCAAAACCTATTACTGTATTAGTCATTCAAATTTCTCACTAATCTTTATCCTCTCCCTATCCATTGGTTGTTTCCCTAATGCCTATAAATATAATCACATCTGCCATATTCTGTCCCTCTCCCCCAAAAAAATCTTTTCATGGTTAAACTCCTTGAGAAGGACAATTTTAATTAGTGCCTCTTCAACTTCCTTTCCTTTTGTTCTTTTTTCCAAGCAGTCTGGTTTTCAACCTCAACATTTAACTGAAACAGCTCTTTCCAAAGTTACCAGTGTTCTCTTAATTGTTGAATCTAAGCCATTGCCTTTTTTTCAATTCTTGATCTGTCTTCAGACTTTGACACTTGTAGATCACCCTCATTTTCCTCCATAATTTTTTCTCTCTAGGTCAAGACACCATTCACTCTTGGCTCTTCATCTACACCATGCCTACTAATGATGGGTATCTCATAAGCAACTACCCTGAGTCCTTGTCTTCCCTTATGCTAGTTCACTTGGTGATCTTATCATCTCATGGTTTAAATTTCACCTTTAGTCACAGATAGGTGATACAATGTAAAGAGTGCTAGGCCTAGAGCAAAGAAGCCCTGAGTTCAAATCCCACCATAAATACTTGTTACCTCTGTGATCCTGGTCAAGTCATTTAACCTTTGCCTGCCTCGGTTTTCTCAACTGTTAAGTGGGAATAAAAATGATAACTTTTATCTCCAAGGGTTGTAAAGAGGATCAAATGAGATATTTATTTATAAAGAACTTAGTTAAGAACTGTTTCTGGCTTATAGTATTTAATAAATGTTTATTGATTTATTGCTAGTGTCCTAGGCTTCCAGTCTCCAGTCTCTACTTTAATTTACCGTTGCTTAGCTTGGGTATAAATTGTCACTGACACTCGTCTTTAATGATCCCAAAAATCTTTCCTTTGTTGATTCCTCTTTTTTAAGCATAATTTTTTTTCTAATTTCCATCCTTCTTCCTCTGGAGCCAGCCTTTGCAAGAAAGATTTAAAAAGAAACAACAAAAAAGTTTCATCAAAACTAATACAACTACTTCTTTTGAAAATATATGCAATATTTGTACTATTTACTTCCCATGAGCTACTCTTTCTCTACCTTACCTCAGCCACACATTAATATAGCTGTACACTTAAATTTTCCTATTACCCCCAAGTGTTGTCTGTTTCAAGGACTTTGAAATCTCCTTCTACAACTATAATCCATTGGCTTTTCACCTGTTTCTCTGCCTTTCTGTCCAAAACATTACTTTTGTCCACACAGAGGACAAAGTCCAATCACTACTGCTCTCTTCAAGTATCTCTCAGGTTATCTTCTCTGCGCTAACCATTCTTTCTTTTTTCTCCATCTTGGCTCTTTTGTGAGCCAGTTTAATTCTACTTTGTCCTCCTCATTTAAATTTCTAGGTCCCTACTTACACCTGGCTAAGTTTTAGCTTTGGACCACTCTCACCATTGCTGAAAGAAGATGGAGAAAATCTCACAATTCTGACTGGTTCTATATGAAGTCAACTCTCTCCACAGTAATTCTTCCCAATCTTTTTATCTCTCCTCAAAATTCCCGTGGCTATTATTCTTTCCACTTTCAGCTGAGAACCCTGCCTTATATTTTATAGGAAAAAAAAAAATTGAGACCATTCACCATGGACTCCTTATTCCTTTTCCTCTATCACTCAGGTACTTTTTGCCATTCTTTCCTTCCTTGCCCTATCTCATATGATTAAGTGGTCTTACTTTTTACCAAGACTATCTCCTCTACTACTTTAAATAATTTCATTCTATTGTTTCCTCTAACAGAGTACTTTCTATGTGATACCCACTTTCACCTATTTTCAATCTCTCCGCGTCTACTTGCTCATTTTCTATTGCCTACAAACATGATCATGTCTCCCCTATTTTGAAAAAGATCTCATTTGATGCTTCCATTCTTTACTATGGTCTTAAATCTCTTCTGCCCTTTGTAACTTAAGGCAAACAGTCTACGATAGATGACTCCATTTTTTCTCTCACTCCTTAATTCTCCACAACCTTGCTTCTGAGCTTCTCATTCAACTGAAACTGCTCTCTCCAAAATTACTAATGATGTCTTAGTTGCTAAATTCTATGTTTTTTTCCTCTCTCTTCATTCTCTTTTAATCTCCAATTGTCTTTTAGACATCTTAAACTGTATATCCAGTAATTACCTCAATATGTCTAAAATGGAACTCATTATCTGCCTCTGTAAACCTTGCTCTTTTCCTACCTTCCTTATCAATATAGAAGGCAACATCATCTTTTCAGATTTATAACCCAGGAGTGACCCTGGATTCCTCACTATCACTTACTTTCTACATTCTAGTTGTCAATTCATATATTAAAAAGTGAGAGAGTTTGAATGTAGAATAATAAATTAACATTTATTAAATTCCTAATATATGGTGTCACTGTATTAAGTGCCAGGAAATCCGCCCCCCAAAAGGAAAAAAAACTATCCCTGCTCTCAAGGAGCTAACAATCTAATGGGGAAGACAATATGCAAACATATATATTCCCTCACTTTTCTATCAAAAAAAGTTTTTTTTTTTTTCCCAATTCTTCAATCTAAGCTTATTAATTGTATGGACTTCAGTTACATTTTTACATTTGTATTACAGTAATCATTAGGTTTATTGCTTTTCTGCTTCTTTTCACTTTATTCTGTATCAGTTCATATAAATCTCCCCATATTTTGCTTCTCAGTCTTGAAGCAGTGATTCTTCACCTTAGTTCTGTGAAGTCAGAGAATCTAATTACCTTGAGGTTATAAAATTATTAAGTTAAAATGTAATATTTTGTTCAGATATAAAGATACTTTCTCAAATCCCCTATCGTAAAGTATATTCCCCAGGAAAATGATTATTAAAAATGAGGGAGGAGTGTAAGTTTTTTTTTACAAAAACTTTTAATTCATTTAAGTTCATTGTAGTCATGTAATTCAGAACTCAGAACTTCCACAATTTAAAATTTTCTACCTCATTGCCAATCAACAAACACTAAACACTTAGCAATATATAAGGCACTGTGTTAAACGATGAGGATACAAATATTTGCAAAGACATATGCTGTCCTTAAGGAATTTACAACTGAGTGGAGGATGCACAAAAGGAAGCTGAAAATCCAAAATGAGTACAAGCCTATAATGAGTCTCCTTCTTAAATCTCATAGCTTGTCTTCCTGCAGAGTCCAGTCAGAATTGAGAGGATATATAGAGGTACTGTGAGTACTCAGGAAGATTCAATTTTGTGGGATGAGATTTCCTCCGAATGAATTTCTTAAAGATGAAAAGATCCAAATAAGTCCCAAAGCAGCATAGTTGGTGGGACACTGGACAATGGATGTAGACCAATGTCTTTTCCTTTCCTCTTCCACCTAAATTGTCAGACCAAATGTTCTCATTTTTGATCGAAGAATATGATCATTCATCTACGCTTTTAAGAAGAAGAATTTGTTGGGAAATTAAATACGATAGTACAAAACGCAAAAGACTGAAAATCCCTCTCTTGGGAGTTAAGAACTGAAAACGGAGAAAGGTGCCTTCATAAAGCATTCCAACACTCAGATGTTTCGTTTCCTGATGTCTACAACGAAACATGGTTAGGTGATGTAAATGTTTTCAAAAGTTAGGAGGTGACGTGGGCATGTTCAATAGGACAGAGAGTTCTCATGGGAAGTTTTTGGAAATAAACCTACTTAACTTGGTTCTTTCCAAGAATAGCGAGAAAGTTGAGGCTCTCATTAGGAAGTCTGGAGGATTTTTTTTTTTTATTTTTTGGCAAACATTTAAAAATCTTTTATTTTCATTACCTCTTTTCCCTTCGAATCGGTAGATAGTTAAATCTATTACAAAATCTGCAATGTTCAATTGGATGGCTTTTCTCCCATAGTCCAAATGCTTCGTTTACTACTGTCACCAAACTTTACCTTCTCAAAACTTAACCCTCAAGTTCCTGTCGACCTATGTTAATTTTGTCCCCAATGTGCTACCGTAGTTGTTCTTGACTCCTCCCACCTAGGGCCTCATGTCCCAGTTCTCACCCCCTCCTTAAGTGAAGTTGCGCCTGCGTATTTCTTTTTCCTGCTCTCTCCCTTTCCTGGTGACCAACCCACTTCCTGTCTCCCGGCCGTCCGAACGCTCCTCCTTTCCTTTGCTGGGGCCCCGCGTTGAGGAGGTGGTGGTGGGTGGAGAGAGGTAGCGGAAGCTGTCCTAGATATCGCCTGTCTGAAAATCCCATTTGTCTTCCCCCTCCCAGCCCTGAGTCTGAACTTGTCAGGGTGGAGTAGTTCGTATTTCCGTAGAGAACCTGGGGGTCGCCATCCCGGAACCGAGGAGCGGGTGGTAAGCAACCACCCGCAAGCTGGCGGGTCGGGAGACTTTCGTTCAGGCAATCACGCGGACAGCTTCTTCCTTCCACCTCCCTCCGCCCCGCCCCCACCCGCAGCTCGGGTCCGCGTTGGTGAGTGGCGGGCGGGAGGGCCAGCGGGCGGGGGGAGGGAGGGAGAGCTGAGGGGAAGGCGGGTCCTCGTCGGGGAGATAGGTGAGGGGGGGAGGGGAGAGAGGAGAGCAGGAGCGGTGGAGTTGGTGCTGGGAAACCCGGGGCTGATGTTGACAACAGGCGAGAGGTGAGTGCCGGGAACTGAACCTCTTCCCTCTCCACATTCGTCCTCAGCCCCTGAGGCAGGAGTCGCGGGGTAGAGGGAGCGAAACCTACCCTCCTAGCTCCCTGGGGCGGGCGACTGGGGGGGGGGGAGGGAGGGAGGGACGCGAAGGAGGCGCCTCCCCCCCTTCCATACCTTAGCTCCCTGTGGGGACCGAGGAGGGGGACGGAGGCGACGGGGTCGCCCTCTCCCAGCCCCCGCCCACCGGAGGAGGGGAGGGAGGGGAGAGACGGGGTGCGAGTCCCTCGGAGCTTGGGCCGGGCCGAGGACTGGAGATGGAGAGGTCCGAGGGAGTTAGGGGGCGTGGATCTGGTTGGGGAGAGAGTTGAAGGGCGATTTTCGATTTTTTGGGGGGTGTGGGTAGTTGGGGGCGGGTGGTTCTTCGAGGAGCATAGGTGGCGGGGTGAGCATGAGGTGTGCAGGGAGCGTGTGAGCGGGCGGAGGTGCGTATGTCCTGGGGCCGGGGAGCCCAGGGCCACGAGTAAATCGAGGTGTTTGGGGAGAGTGGGAAAGAGAAGGAAAGTTTGCCGGGACTAAGCTTGGGAATAAGTGAGAGAGAGAGAGAGAGAGCCGGGATCTGGGGGGCTGTGCGAAACTAGCGTGGGGGTGAGACAGGGATCTGGGTGTTTGGAGGTTCCTGTGGAAGTGTCATTTGGGTTTAACTTCCTCCAGATCCTTTTTCCCCCTTGTCCTCCTAAGGGCCTGCACAAGACTTGTGGGCTTCGGATCTGTCACAGCAGGACCAGCTAAGTTGCCTGTCCCAGAAGAGTCATATATACTGCCTTTATCTTTTAGCATTTTTGCCTTATAGGCATTGGCCTATGAGGGAAAAAACGTGAGCCATACATAATAACTCTCCAGAATCGAAAGTAAATCCAATGGACTCATCCTTCTTTTTTTCTATTACGGCTTTTTTCTTCTAAGTGTTGGAATTTTTGGTTAACTTAGTTTACATCCATTCTACCTCTACAGCCCCTCATGTTGCACTGCATGTTGGTGAAACTTGGCGCACACACACACACACACACACACAAAAAAAAAATCCCTTTTGAATAAACTTTTGACTACTGTTATTCTTTAAAACATAAAATATTATGGACAAGAAGCTGATTTGTTAGGTGTGTGTACAATAATACTTTTATATTCTGCAAGTTTGAAAAACAAGGGTACAAAGGATAAACTATCACTGTTCTTTTATTGATTTAGAATGTGGATTAATAATTTCATATTTTAACGCATAATCCATATATTAGCTTTTAAAAGGAAAATGATACTTTCCATGTTCGATTTATTCTTCCTAAGGAAGTAGGTAGTGTGGTGTTATTGGGGGAATGTTATCTAAGTAACAGCTTCCAAAAGTTAATTGATAAAATTTTTCAAGACTTTCCTACTCATGGTTGATAATTACTTTGTTACAGCATTTTAATATTTTGAAGTGCTTTCCTCATGTAAAAATTATTATTCACATTTTACAGATGAGGAAACTCAGGCACAGAGAGGTTAAGTGACATTGCCCAGGGTTACACAACTAGCTAGTAAGTATCTCTGATCTGGGACTTGAACTCAGGTCTTATGATTACAGACCAGTGCTTTTTTCATTACTTGGGGCTGCCTTCTCACAACAAATGGAAATCCTGCTTTTTCAAATACTTTATTAGAAAGAAGGTACCAAATATCTGAATCAGAGATTTCAAGGTAGAACAGTCATTTAATTCAACCCTTTCTAAGGAAACTGAGGCCCCAAGAAGTTAAGTACAGTCACACAAGTACTACAAGTACAGTGAGAAATTGAACTTGGTTCTAAATCCAATGCTTTTTCTACTGCTCTGATCTGCCTTTGTGAATGGAGATCTGTCAGACAATGCAATTTTATTTTCAGGATCTTTTGTTTCAATAAAAGGATTTAACTCTTCTACCTCAATTATTTGTAATACTTATTTTAAACTTTCCAAGCATTTATACCTGATATTAAGTAGTGAATTACAGAATTTTAAAATAAAGAATTTCAGTATTATATCAAAAGTAATGTAGTGCATAATTGAACTTATAAGCTAAAATGTTAAAGCAATACTTAGTTTGAATCAAGTGGGCTTTTTTTTTTTTTTTAACTTAGCTTTGAAATATGGTAGGCAAATGAGTATAGTGGGAAGAGACAAGTTCTAGTTCTGGTATGGCACTTTTAATTGATTTTAAACATCTTTTCACTTCCCTAGATCTGTCTCTTGGACTAAAATTGAAGAAGTTTGTCTAGATGATTTCCAGGATCCCTTCCAGTTACAATAATACTTTGGCTAAACTTTTGTGTTTTAAAAAAAAATTCTGTAGGCCGTAGGCTTATATAGATAATTGTGCTTTTAGATTAACTTTTTTTGGTAGGTAAGTTTGCTAATGACTCATTCTGAATATTAACTTCCAGTACTAGGATCAGTGAATGAAAAAGTGTTTGTTAAATGGTTATTACATACCTACCACTGTGTTAATCCCTGAGGAAATACACAAAAGCAAACTAGTCTTGAGTGGTGCTTTCCAGGCATATAGGGGATTGGTTCCATGTTTTTGGATTAAAGATTGAAGAGACAAACTTCTTTTTCTAATACTATACAAATGTGCATAGTTTGCAAGGCCATTAAAGCATAAACCATTTTTCTCTTATAAATGCCACTGATAGAATTTATTTTTGTAATTGATGCATTTTATTATTTTTAAGAAGAAAAATAACCTCTAGAATTAATCTTTATAACTTAACATGCTAAATTTTTAATGTGTCTGTACCTTGCTCATCATCCAAAAATCGTGGTAGTTGTTTTCAAACAGATATCAATTAGTATCTCTTGGGTATAAAATTAGAATGAATAAATAGTAATAAACACTATGTTGCTTTTTACTTAATAGTAATTGATCCATAATCAGTAGATTGTGTAAATATTTCTTCATTGGTGCAGTATCAATTATGTTCTAATGCTTACAAATGTTGCTTTTGTCATCCTCTAAATCCTTAACAGAGGATCTCCCCAACAGGTTAGAGTTAGTTTCTAATCATTTGAATAGTGTAGAAACAGTAATATCTTAAAAATATTTTGGTATGAACTAAATGCAGCTCTTAAATAGTCTTATGTTCTCTGCTTCAGTCTAACACCCAGGTGTCAGACCATATATTTTGTTGAAGCAAAGCACAAAAGTTTCTGATAATTGAGTTTCATTTATTATAAATTTAGAAATCATATTCAGAACTTAGGTTTCAGTTTGATTTCTTAGAGCCTTGAATATCCTATGCTGTTAAAATGTCTGAGAAAGTTGGAAGTATTAAGAATTGATGACTGCATTTCCAAATATTTAAATGTTATTGACTTGGTATATTTACTTTGCATGTGTATTACAAAAGAAAAAAAATCAAAACAATAAATTATGATTCTGGATTTAGAAGACTTAGCTTTGTTAGATTATATGGACCAAGAAAATTGGAAGGAAAAGGAAAGAATAAGAAAGAAGTATGGAGAAACAAACATATCTGGCAGTACATTTATTTCAGGTGGCCCTCAGTAGCTGAAATAATTCACAAAGAACAAAATTAATTAATATTATAAGCATTTGTTGGAAAGATTTTATTTGATAAACAATTTGCATTATTCCTTGTTCAATCAAAATGTATTTTAAAACATTTTAAAAATTCCATTTGCCACTTTTAAGGCACATTTTAAGAAAACTTGTAATATTTTTTCTTAAATACATCTTGGCATTTTTCCCCCCCATGTATATGAAAATAGGCACCTGAATTTGTCTTCCACTTTGAAGAATGGTTGCCTGGGCACTGAAAGATTGACTTGTCTAGGGTCACATAGCCATTATTTGTCCTGGTCAGAATTCACACTTAGGGTTTCCTGAAGTTTTCCTTGGCTATCTATTGTATCAAGCTGTTTTTCAACGTTGTGAGTATATTTTATAGATAGATTTTTGCCATCACCTTATAGTCATTTCAGCCTCCTCTCTTCTTTGAAGCATTTAAAACAAATTCTTAACCCTTTTTGTGTCTTGGATACCTTCTCAATTGTTTTTAAATGTATGAAAAAATACATAGGATTACAAAGGAAAACTGTATTGAAATACAGTTAGTAATACATTTTTTAAAAAAAGTTCATAGATCCCAGATTATAATCCACTGATATATAATACCAACTGGAAAAATTATTTTGTCTTATGAAAAGTTTATTGTGATGCTTGGAGAAAATTTGGTTTTAAGAGTTTACTCAGATGAATTTTTCTTGTATTAGTTATTATCATCTAATGGTCACATCAGTGAAGTAAAAGGAAGGAATCTTATAGTCTTTTCATGGCTCTGTAATGCTGGACAAATCATCTATACTTTTTTCCTGGAGGTATAACATGCTTTTGAGGAATATTGTGTAAGCTACTTTTGTCAGGGTTTATTAAATGTTTGCAGGAAGAAAAATATTTTAAAACTCTGAAAGGCAGGTAAAAATAATAGTGATAGGCCAAAATTATTACTTGCATTTTAATTTCACATTGAGTAATATTTATTTAAAATTTTAATAGACTCATTGTAATTCCTTTTTAGGGAATAGTCATACTACAAATTTTAAGAAAAAGGCATTATGTTAACAGACTCAAAATACTAATATTTTTGTATTTTTGCAGATTGTCCTGGATAACATAATGCCAGCTGAGCGTAAAAAGCCAGCAAATATGGAAGAAAAAGAATCTTTATTAAATAACAAAGAAAAAGAGTGCAGTGAAAGGAGATCAGTAAATAGCAGGGAAAAAACAAAAGATGATGTCAAACTTACCACTAAGAGAGATGTAGTTAAAGTGCCTGAGGATAAGAAAAAAAAGTTGGAGGAAGACAAAAGAAAAAAAGAGGATAAGGAGCGAAAGAAAAAAGAGGAAGAGAAGATGAAAGCTGAGGAAGAATTAAAGAGACGAGAAGAGGAAGAAAAGAAGAAGCTTGAAGAAGAAGAGAGAAAGAAGCAAGAAGAGCGGGAGAAACGTCAACAAGAAGAAGCAGCTGCCCAACTGAAGTAAGGAGTGTCTTATTTATTCTATATAGAATCAGAGATTCAGAACAGCAAGGGATCTTAGAGAGCAATGGACTGTAGAAATATAATAATTGTGTTCACGGATGTTCTTCTAATCTTGTTTTGGGGGGGAAATAGCAAGGTTTAAAGACATTAAAATGAATTTTTTTTCCCTAATTGTAAGTTTTGACTTCATCTTTTGAATTGGGGCCATATTTGACAATTACCAATTCTTACTCTGTTCTTAAGTATGGATCTATTCAGTTAATGTATTCTAAGTTACAGTGAGTGAATAGTGTTTTGTATAGGACAGTAAGGTGAAACTTACTATATATGACATATGACACTGTATTCATCTTTTTTCTAATTAAAATATTGACTTTTTAGAGTAGTTTTCCCAATTTCAAAATCAGTGAAAAACAAGAAAGCAAGCATCTATAATACTTGGTTAGATTGTGGAGAGATATAAAATTCATATACTATAATGGTCCCTGTTTTCAAGTTGCTTATAGTAGGGGGCTAAGCCTGGATGATTATGTCACTAATATGTGAGTATTAATTTCTAAATGGAATGCTATAGGAATTGTTAGTGGAAAGTTTGTTACCAGTTATCTTATGTATAAGTGGGCACATTAAACTTTGATGAGGCAGAGTTAACCTATTTGGTTGGAGTATAGCATATGTGGAGAAGTAACGTAAGATAATCATGGGAAGTTAGATATTTGAAGGTCTTTGAATGTTAGGCAAAGGAAAGTGAATGGTAAGCAGTAAGGAACCCTGTAGATTCTAGAGTAGGGGACTGAAATGACCAGATATTTATGCTTAACAAATGTTATCTTAATAATGCTATGGAAGTGGATAGGCGAGTAGAAAAGGCTGTTATGAAGCTATTCTAATCAGACCAATAGAAAATAATCAAAAATTCTGAACTGGGCTCATAGCTGTAGAAATAGAGAAGAGAGGTTTGTAGCCAGAGCTGGAATTGGCATTTGAATGGATCTTAGAACAAAGAAGGGAAAAGTTAGGGGTTTACCTTGAGGTTACTAAAAGTGTCTACTTTCAGTATCAACACTTATGAAAATCATGAAGTCATTAGGAGGAGCTGGTTTAAAGAAAAAGATGAACATGGGTTTGGACCTGTTGTTTGAATTTCAAGTTAGATATCTAGGTCTATATATGCAGTAGGCACTTGGAAAGATGATAAGTGAAGCCATGGGAATGAGTGAGATTACTGGGAGAACATAGAGAAAAGGCCCAAAGACAAAACTGGAAAGACTAAGAGAATTCAGCATTTTTGAGATTTAAGGAAGGAAGATTATCTAGTGGGAGGAGAAAGGTAGTACTAGCAGAAGGTTCCAGAATACAAATTGTAGAGAACTCTGAATATAGACAAGTATTAGGAAAAACTGTTGAAGACAATTGTACACTTGTAAAACAGTTCATTTTCTGCTAATCTCTTAATTGTTCTAATTCTATAAAATAGAAGCCTTTAGAACTTTTCTTGAGCAGGAAACTTAGCACTATTTCTAAACACATCTTAGCCCCTGGACCCAAAGCAGCAATAGTTAGTCTAAGAATATTCAAAATTTTGAATTGCAAAGGTTTCCTGAATTTTGTATTTCAGTTTTCTTTGTATTATTAATGGCACATAGCTATAGTTTTTCAAAAATTCTCTTGAGAGTACAAATTTCTTCAACTCATGTGAAAAACAAATTTAAAAAATTCTGTATTTAACAAGGGATATGTTACCTTATGCTGTTTCACTTCTTAAGCATATTATTTGATCATAGAATTTATGTCTGAAAAGGACCTTAGAGATTCTCTGGTCCAAAGTACTTATTTTATAGATGAAGAAACTGAGTCTCAGGGGTCATATGGGGACTAAATAATAGTTTATTCCTTTTTGACGACAGTATTGTATTGTTGGCTTAGCTTGTGAGTCCTTTTATCCTATTTTATTGAAAATTTTTGTGAATTTTTTGAAAAACATTGTTAATCCTCATTTGACAGATGTTCTACTTGGTTTGCACAGCCTTTAGGAACCTAGGATTACCTAATTATGCCATGAAAAGGCATTGAAATAGAAGTTTGTGGAAGAAAATAGTCTTGTGGATTTTTACCAAACCTAGGCATAGAATTATAGATTAAAAAGAATTTAAAGGTTATCTACTCCAACCACTGAAACCAAGTGTTTTCCTTCAGAGATATTTTATCTTTTAATTGTCCCTAGCTTTAACTGTTCACTTTTCCAACTTAAGACCAATTTGAATTTAATTAAGTTTCTTACAGTGCCTTATCACCCAAAATTAATGCTATTAGCAGGTAAAAGGAATGTGTTCTCTATTTGATCAAATAAAAAAATTCTCAAATTGTTCAAAATAGTGAAGGTTAACATTTACATTTTTGGAAAGAATATCAACATAAATGCAAGTACCTTTGTTAAATAAAGCTAGCATTTTATGTCAGTAATTTTTGCTTTGGCTTCTGGCCTTGAATTAAGGGAGTGTTGTTTTTATGATGTACAATTTATAAGTGATTCACTCAAACATAAAATATTTTTTGTTTTTATGTAGAGAGAAAGAAGAATCCCATCAACTTCATCAGGAAGCATGGGAACGACATCAAGCAAGGAAGGAACTCCGAAGCAAAAACCAAAATGCACCAGACAACCGACCAGAGGAGAATTTCTTTAGCAGATTGGACTCAAGTTTGAAGAAAAATACAGCTTTTGTCAAGAAATTGAAAACTATTACGGAGCAGCAGAGAGACTCCTTGTCCCATGATTTTAATGGCCTCAATTTAAGCAAATACATTGCAGAAGCTGTTGCTTCTATTGTGGAAGCTAAGCTAAAAATTTCTGATGTGAACTGTGCTGTGCACTTGTGCTCTCTCTTTCACCAGCGCTATGCTGACTTTGCCCCATCTCTGCTTCAAGTTTGGAAAAAACATTTTGAAGCAAGAAAAGAGGAGAAAACTCCTAACATTACCAAACTAAGAACTGACTTGCGTTTCATTGCAGAATTGACCATAGTGGGGATTTTCACTGACAAAGAAGGTCTATCCTTAATTTATGAACAACTGAAAAACATTATTAATGCTGACCGTGAATCCCACACTCATGTGTCTGTGGTGATTAGCTTTTGCCGGCATTGTGGGGATGATATTGCTGGATTGGTACCAAGAAAAGTGAAAGGTGCTGCAGAGAAGTTTAATTTGAGTTTTCCTCCTAGTGAAATAATCAGTCCAGAGAAGCAACAGCCTTTCCAGAACCTGTTAAAAGAATACTTTACATCTTTGACCAAACACCTGAAAAGGGACCACAGGGAGCTACAGAATATTGAGAGACAAAACAGGTGATTTTCAAATGTTTCTCAGGAATTGAGAATTTATTTTGGAGCACATACTTAAATATTAAATCACAATGTCACTGAAAAAAAAACTTATGGAAAAGGGGATGTTTGCAGGTGATTCCTTAAAATACCAGCAAATTTTTCATATGTTAAGCTTTTTTTAAAGAACTCATGTTTGAATATAAAACTATAGGAGATTTTGTTTTAGAGTCTGGCGAGTATTGTGGTTTTTACTTTGTGACTAATTTTTTTCCATTTCTATTCAGTTTGGAATCCCTCATTTAAATTTGGGAATAGCATTTCATTCTCTGTCACTTTAACTGTTACTTATTTGCTCTTATTTTTCTTTGTATATCCTTTTCCCTTTCTCCTAACTGCACTTGATAATATAGATTTACTTGAATTATTTATACTTTGTATTATCCATGTCAGTGTCAGATGCTGACACAATAAAAAGAAATCTGGAGTAGAATCAGAAAATAATTGCTTAACTGAACAGTGGTAGTTCAGGTTTATGAATTTTGGACTCAGTGCCTTGACACTGATTTGAAAAACTCCTTAATTTGCTAAGCAAATTCCTTGTAGACAACTATTAGAGGAGCCTCTCAAATCCCAAGGAAATGTATCCTGGAGAACCAATAGAATATAATACTTATATCTCCTGATATATACAGAAAAGTCTTTAATTTGAGTCCAAACTTCAAAGTTTTAACATTGCATCAATACCCAGAGCTATAAAATATTAACAAGCTATGACCTGTGGACAGTGCAGCTACAGTGATTTTTTGGTGGGAGAGGCAAGAAAGGAGTTATCAGTGAACTGGAGAGTTTCATGCAATTGCATCAGATGTTATAGAGAAAGAAGGGCTTTTCCTATCCTCACCATTGTTTGTAGTAGTAGGAATTATGGTTTTAAGTGGTCCTGTGAATAGACTAGGGAGGCCACTGAACTAGCATAAGAAATATAGTTGAGTGCTTTTAATGAGAAAGGGACTGCAAAGAGGAGAGCCTGGATAGAAGTTAAAGTTGTGGGCTGTCTATAGTTGCTAAGGGAAATACAAGATATTTTTAGAAATAAAGCTTCAATTTAATAGCAGCAGACCAGAGTTCAAATTCAACCTCTGGCACTTGCTACCCATATGAATTTAGTCAAATCACTTAACCAGCCTTTCAGGTCTTCAGTATTCTTACATCTAAAAAGAAGCCATTTGACTGAGTGATCCTCCAAAAATTCTTTCTCGCATTAATTATGATCCTATGAGCAATTGCCTTTGAACATTCAGGGCTTTTGTAAATCTTGAGAGGAAACTCAAAATGCATGTATAGATTTTTATCATACTAAGTACTTTAAATTTGAGTGACTTATTAATTGTCACATTTTATATTAATTCATTTTTTAAAATTTTAATTGATATCTTTACTTTTTATTTCACCTATATTGTCCATTCTACCCCCTTCATTCTTCTCCCAGGGAATCATTCCCTATAGCAAAGAATGAAGAGGCGGAACAGGGAGGGAGAGAAACATTTTAACCAAACTAATGGACTTTCTAAAAAGTATAATATATGTATCGTGTCATAGCAATAGACCATAGCATATGCAAGGAAGAAGAGAAAGATGCCTTCTTTCTGATGTCAAGCTTGGTATTTATAATTTTACAATATTGAATTTTGGTTGTTTTTTTTCTTTTCATTTACATTGTTGTAAGTTTTTGTCTATATTATTTTTCTGGTTTTACTTAACTTCACTTTGCATGGGTCATAGAAATCTTCCCTTGCTTCCCTGTATTCATTATATTCGTGTTTTCTTACAGTGTAGTAATATTCCATTATGTTCATGTATGACAACTCAGCTCAATTAGTTATTCCTCTGACTGATGGACTTTGTTTTCAGTTCTTTGATGTTACTAAAAAAAAAAAGTGATACTATAAATATTTTGGTGTATTTGATACCTTTGTTTTTATCATTTATTTTTTGAGGTAAATATCTAGCAATGGGACTCTCTAGGTATAAGATTATGGACATTTTGAGTTACTTTGCTTTCCAAATTTCTTTTCCTAGTGATTAGACCCATTTACAGCTCTATCAACAGTGCATTAAGGTGCCTGTCTTTCTGCAACCTCTACAGCATTGACTATTCCTCTCTTTGTCATAATTGCTATTTTATTGGTTATGTTACTATTAGTGTTTTGGAGTCTTCTTTCACATAGTTGTAAAATAGTTTCCAAATCTCTGAGAACTTATTTTAATATCCTTTAACCATTCATTTATCCCTTGGATAATGACTTTTTGTCTTTTAAATTTCTGTCAGTTGTCTGTATTTTTTTGAATATCAGATTCTTATCAGAGGTAATTGCTATATTTCATTTAATGACAGCCTATATTTTATATTATTTTGAACCTAAATGCAAATTTTCATATTAAAGAGGGGGAGGAAATGAGGCCATATAAGCCACATAATTAATTTTTAACAATGAATAAATTCAATTTAAGACATTTATTAAGTGCCTTCTATATGCAGTGTACTGTAGTTAGTGCTGAGGACACAAAAATGTTCCAGCCTTTATATAGTACTTTAAGATCTGTAAACCCCTTAACATATTTGTCATTTAATCCTTACTACAACCTTGTGAGATTGGTGCTATTATTATCCCCATTTTACATTGGAAGAGCCCAGAAAAGTTAAATGATTTGTCCAGAGTCATACAACTTGAGGATTTGAGGGTGAGAAAATTAGAACCAAGTTTCTAAAACTATCCACTAGAATGTGATTGAATAAGATTTGTTATAGTTGTATATAGAGATGCATGGAAGATCATTTTTGGAAAAAGTTCTCATTGGGTTTCGAGTGCTTGACACAATACTTATGAAATCTTATGTTGCCCTATAAGTATTACTGAAGTTAGTTTTTATTTTCTAGGCGTTTATATATGTGTGTATATGTGTGTATGTGTGTGTGTGTGGGTGTGTGTGTGTGTGTGTGTGTGTGTGTATAATACACATTTATATAATACATATAGATATTGAATAGGAATATTCTAGTTATTCTGTTCTGATTGTGGTTGTTTTTAAATTTTTACTATCCTTTCTATTGGCATACGATATTAATTCAGGGAAAAAAAATTGTCAGAATTAAAATATATAACATAGGACAAAAGGGACCTAGAAGTCATCCTCATCATTCCCTTTCATTTTGGAAGTACTTACTACAGATTTCCTGATAAAATGGGTCATTTAATCTTTTCTTATATAACTCCATTGATAGAGAATTTGCTCTATAAAAAAATAGTCCAGTTCATCTTTGGACACTTAAATGGACATCTGTTTTCTAGTACCTCCCAGAACAAATTTGATCCTTTGTCAGAGTAATAATCCTTTAGTTTTTTGAAGATAGCTTTTATGCCTTCTTTGTTCTCTTCCAGGTCAAACATTTCCTGTTCTTAGGATATGGTTTCCAGACCCCTTATCATATTGGTTGCTTTTCCTCACCTTCCTCTTTCCTGTCCTTCACACTACTATTCATTAAAATATTCTTGGAGCTCAACACAGTATTCCACATGTCTGTTCATCAGTGCAGACTATTATTATACCTTGTATCTTTTTGTTTTGGATTCTGGATGTTCTGGATTAATGTATTTAATTACATGAGCTGAAGCTGCAATATACTCTTCACTCATTAAAGAGTCAAAAATAAAAGCTTGTTTTCCCCACAAGAGCAATCTAGATTTCTCATACCCTGAATTTGGTATGTAATTAATTTTTTTGGTAACTAAGTATAGCATTCTACGCAGATTCTTCCTAAATTAATATTATTGGTGTGAATTCAATGCATTGTCCTGTAGCATTAACTTTGAATCTTTGGTTCTTTCTATTGTATTCATTCACCCTTCTGGTTCTATGCTACCTATAGATTTTTGTAATTACACTTTCTTTGATTGTATCTAAGATAGTACGAAACTGGCTAGGTCCAAGGAAAAAGCCTAGTGGCACTTTACCAGAGACTACTTTATGTTGATCTTAATATTCTTTGACTGTTGAATCATGTATAAATTCACCAGATGGTACTTACTCTTATCCAGCCCATATTTCATCTTGTAATACTTTTAGTTACTTTGTTCACATGGGTAGTTTGCAAGAAGAACATTAGAAAATAGATAGTATATAGCCCTTGGAATAATACTTGAGTCTGTCTTCCACTTTGTATCATTGCTGTTAACTTCAGGCTGGGGATTTTTGGTAGGCTAGGACAGAATACTGATCTATCATTTGCACTAATAAGAGTTGAATATAATAGACTAAGGACACAGTTTTCACTTTTACTGGAAATTTTTTAAAAGTAATTTCCGAGTAGAAAAACTTGTAATTCTCTTAATTCTGTTTTGTTAATTCAATAAATAATTCTTTCATTTCATTTTCAGCAAACATAGTAGGCCTTAGTATTTTGTCAATAATGATCAATACAACCATAGTATTTTGTCAAATTGTCAAATATGGTCAATACAACCATAGTATTTTATCATTTGAGTAGTTGAAATATGGGGAATTTTAATCACTACTAGGCTAAAAATATCGTCCTAACACAGTTAATTCATTAATTTTAAAATATTTATATTTGAAAAGATGTTGGGAGAATGTTAAAAACTATTTTTGGAAATTATTTAAAAGAGTCTTTGAAATCATTTCTGCCTTAATATATCAAGTCTTAAAATGAACACTTTTAATATATTGCTATGATAATTTCATTTTGTTTAGACAAAAATATTACCACCATCCATGCTACTAACAGAAGACATTTATTGCTATAGTGAAATTTCTTTTAAAATGGAGATAAAAAGGATTAAAATATTTCTAAAAGAAATTTCTGGAGAAATGAGGAAAAAGAGAACTAAAAGCAAAAGTTTTTTTTTTTTTTTTTTTTTTTTTTTTTTTTTTTTAAGATTCCCTGCCCAGTTCTTTCAGAATTATTACTATGTGTTGTACTAATTTGACTGCACAAGGTCACAACTAAAATGAATCTTCTATCTTCTTGCCAGGGTTTTCTTTTTATAAAAGTTTGTCTAATCAAAGACCAACATAATATGGTTTTGGCATAATCTTTCATTTCATATTTTTAGCTTTAATTAAGAACTGAAATTCTTATATTCTCATGCCAGGCTTCTTAAATTTGTTTCACTTGAGATCCTAGTTGACCAAAAAAATTTTTACATGACTCCTGGTATAGTTATATAAAATAGGCAAGTGAAACATTTACTGATAATAAATCATAATTTTGAAACGCCCACATTCTGAGACCCCCACATGATGTGAAGCTGAGCTTTAATGCCCTCCCCCCCGCTTTCTTTTTTTTTTTTTTTGCTTTATGCTTTAAGTTTGCTTTCTCTAGTACCTTTCACTATTCTATCTTAAATCTTTTCATTACTTTTTTACATATTTTATATCTATTAAGGCCTACTCTGAAGCTTCACTCTGTTTTGATGATTATGGGTTATAGGATGTGCCAATATCTTATAGCTCCAGCAGTTTCTATTGGGTTGGAAAGATTTCAGGTATCAGCTCATTCTAGTTATAGGGATTTAGCATAAGGTTGGCCACAGGGTAATGATTTTTGCAATCAAGAGTTTTGCAGACTCTTAAATATTTTTATCTTCTAAATTTTATTGGTAATCATATCTATTAGTCTGAAGTCAAAGTCTTTCATGAACCTTTCAGTGCCTTTATTTAGCTATTTAAAAGTTTTATAAGGAATTTGCTACAAACTGTTATTTAATAAATATGATATTCTTATTAGGCCAAAATAGATCAAATAGAAGAATAAACTGAACGGTTTGAATAGAATTATCTTTGTAATATATATTTGAGAATTGAGAATTTGAGAAATAGGGACTATGTTGTTTATTTTAGATAGGAGGTTTATTAGAGAGAAATGAGAATAGCTCTGTTATATGCAAGTTAGCTTGCAATTCTAAAAATCACATGCTGCCTCCTCCTTGCTTGCTCTCATATTATGTAAGTTTCTTCACCGAAGTCCTAAATTGATGCCTTGTTGAACTATGTAAATGCTACAATCTTGAAGATTGTTCAGTGGAGTTTAAACTCTCTCAGATTCTGTAATTTTATATATAGGTTTGCTGATAGCTATTACGGAAGATCCAAGCTAGCTGAGTTTTGAGAGGCTATATTAGGGGATGCATTTTGGGGGACATATAAACTCATTAGTAACTTGATTATGGTATATAAGGATTGCAATCTGTGCAGTGTAATCTCTGATGAATTCAATCATAGTCTCTTAAAATTGAAGGTGAGGTAGAAGAAGAGGTCAACTAGTGAGCATACTATATCATAGGAGATCAGTTGACTTTGCATTTTTATTGCATGTCAAATGAAATGGCACCAATGCTATATGACTTTGCTATATATGTTATATATAGTCCTGAAAAAATTGTAATTAAGATGAAAATTTAATTTATTTTTAGATTGAAATTGACTTCCCTTGTAATTGTAGGTATGTGTTGCCTTAGTATTCTCTAAAAAATTATTATATGTACAATTGAGAGATACTTTGAGAGGTTTTATTTTATAGCTGAAGAAACTGATATACAAAGAGAATAAGTGGCTTATCCAAAATCTTACAGATAGCAAGAAACAAATCAAGAATTGCTCTGTACATGATTGCTGATTTGGAAAGGGTATATTTGCTGCCTTTGTCATTCTATCCTACATTTAATTTGTCTATTCATCTTTTGTAAAAAGTCATTCAGTGAGACAATGAGTTTTGTGCAAGCATTTTAAAATCAAATACTTAATAAAATAAAATGAATTTTATTTTAAGGCCAAATATATATATATATTGGTTGATCAATAATATAATTAAATTTTAAAAATTGAATAATTATTTCATTTTTACTAAAAACCAAAAAACCTCAGTAGCATTAGACCTACTACTATCATCTCCCATCACCAAAGTGTTAAGTGCTTAGTGGGCACCAAGAAATGTTTATATAGTAAATTGGAAAGCTTTCTTGAGATACTTTTCCAACAGTTCTTCCTTCTCAAGTGCTTTGTGTTGGCATACTTTGTCAAATGAGCCTTGTAAAATGTTAAAAGTGTATTTAAGAAATAAAACACAATTCTCTGAGAACTGAGCACATTAATTTTTAACTGGCTTCTCTTCAAGTTTTTTGAAGTTTGGTTTGATTGTTGATTTTAATTAATAGGAGAGTTAGGATCTGGAAAATGTGTGTGATAACTAAATAAATGGAAAACTAGTTTTACTCTATTAAGAGCAAAAGGCTGAGTAAGAATTAAAAACAAGTAGACATTAAAAAAACTTCATTTTTATCTGAAGTTTTAACTTTGATTATTTTGATAAATTTGGAATCATCTTGTTTCTGCTCATGCCTAAAAAATCAACAAGTAGAGTATATCTTGTCAAATTGGATGTGCCTGTTATATTCCTTTATAAAACAAGAATGTGAGAACTTCTTGAAGAAATAAAAGTTGCAGGTTGTTTTAATTTGACACATTTGATAGTTCCTTTTTTTTTTTTTTTTTTTTTTTTTTTTTGATCATTGCTTTTCATTGATTCCCTCATTTGTAACAAAGGCTTAAGGAAAATGAAAAACTATTTGATAGAACGTGTGATATTCAATACCTGTAATATTCCTTTCTATTGAGAGAAGGGACATATGTTTCAACATATTTCTTAGGCCAAAATTAATCATTGCAGTTAATTGAAGTTCTTTTTTCTAGTATTGTTTTCATTTGTTATTGTAATTATTATGTATATGATTAATTTGGTTCTACTCTGTGTCAATTCATACAAATGTACTTATAATTTCTTGTGAAATAGAATTCTAGTACATTTATATATCCTTGTTTGGCTAGTCTTTGCAGTGTTTGAAGAAGATATATTGACAATTTTCTAAAGCAGAAATAATTGGGTATTATTATATTAAAAATAAACTATTAATTTCATCCTTATAATAGACTCTAAATTTCTGGAAAAGTATTGTTTTAAAATTAGGATATAGGGAGTTTTTTAATTATCATTTTTAATATTACCTGTATTTCCCAAAAATATCTCTACTTTCTCTCCATCCCAAAAAACCAGTGGAATTCAAAAAAAATCCCCATTCAACAGTTAATTCACATTGAAAAAGGCTAATGTTTTATGACCATAGTCCCCAGCCTCTGCAAAAAAGTAGGGGATGATATCTTCTCATATTTCTTCTCTGGGGCCATACTTAGTTATAATAGTTATGTTAGGATCCAGTTTTGATTTTGTTGTTCTTAAATGTTTTGTGTTAAAATACCCTGACTCTTACTTAAATATTCAGAAAGTAAAAAGGTACAATTTTGGGTAGCCTAAGAAGGTAACAACTTAGTGAATATGTGTAGTTAAATAACAGATAAATCATGCTAACAGTAAACTCTTTTAATTGATAAAATCATAATAATTCATAATTAACTTTAGTAGCCTAGGTTTGAAAATGAAAGAAAATTAAGCTAATAACTTTATTGAGAACATTTTGAAAACTCCAGTGATAAAAAATAAGTACTTTAAAAACAAATTGCTTTTGAAAAATGCTTAGTTATGAAACATGATTTTTTTTTTGCTTAGATTTCCTTTTTCATCACAGACATAGCACCCTTAGCTTGTATAATTAGGTTCAGCCATAGACAAATCTTAACCACCTGTGGCAGAAATAATTTTAATATGCCTTTATAATATGATATGATTTTGGGGGAAAGATTTTCTTTTGTATTGCTTAGGTTTCTTTTGTGTTAGTAAAATTTGTATTTCTTGAGTTCAGACAAATCAATGGGTAGATAAGTACTTCAGTATATTGTACTGGATAGTATTTGGAGGAAGCCAGAAACTTAGATGCTTTTTATTTTAGTTGGTGTGGATATTCTTACTTGTATAAATTGTAAACTTTTTGAATGTCAATTAGAGTTGCTATGGTCTATTTGTTCATCATTGTGACCATTTGGGGATAAACCTTTCAGAATTAAGCTAGTGATGGACTACTCATCTGTCACCTAGATCTTGCTTGAAATCTTTCCATTTTAGTATCATTTCCATGATAATAATAATAATAATAGCTACAACTTATATATCACCTATTATACACTTACTATGCAAAGCACTTTACAAATATTATCTCATTTGATCCTTTTAACAGTTCTAAGAGGTAGATGCTATCCTTCTACCCATTTTAGAGGCAAAAAGAGGTTAAATCAGTTGCCACAGATCACATATCTAGTAGTGTCTGAAACTATTTGAACACAGATTTTCCCGACTCCAGGCCTGGTATTCTGCTGAGCTATCTAGCTGCTAGAAGTTGTGTTTACTGGCATATTTTTTGAGAATTTAAGGTGCGTTCATGCCACAATGAGGTATGAAAATAAGACTTCAGAGAAGGATGAGAAGCCATGTAATATTTAAAAAAATAAATTTATTGATATCTTTTGGTTTTATACTGTCTAAATTTCCCTATGTCCCCTTTACTTCCTTTCCCAGAGAACTATCCCATGCAATAATTTTTTTTGAAGAAAAATTGAAAGTGAAAAAACATTAAGATGATTAATACATCTTTAAAAAATCTGAAAATATGTGAAGTGCTCTACACCTCTGGAACACCTCTTACCTTTGCCAAGTAATAGGGATGAAGACATTGTCTTCCCAGAGCTCTTCTTTGGGGTTGTACTTGTTTTCTTTTTTTTTTTTTTTAAATGATTCTATTTTTTATTTAACAAGATTTATTTTCTTCTACCTCTTTCTTCCCGTTAGAGAAAAAATAAAAATAAAATTCCTGTTACAGAGAAACAGTCAAGCAAAATAAATTCCTGCACTGACCATATTTTTTTTTTTTTGAACTCTCAGTCTGTCCTCTTGAATCTTGTCACCTCTCAGTCAGAAAGAAAAAAAAAAAGGAAGGAAGCATGTATTAAGCACTTGATAATGGTATAGGCATTTTGTTAAATGCTTTTACAAATATTAACTCATGTTATCTCATTTTACATCAATCCTGAGAGAGAGGTGCTAAAAATATCTTTTTTATGATTGAGGAAATTTGAAATAGGCCAAAGTCAAGTGACTTGCCTAAGGTGACATGATTAGAGTGGATTTGAGGCTAAATTTGAACTCCAGTCCAGTCAGCATTTATTAAGTACCTATGCCATTTAAAAATTTCCCCTATGTGGTCTTGGTTCTCTGAAATAGTGGAGAGCTTTTGCATTGATCAGAATTGTTAGTTTTAAAAAGTTGTTTTTGTATACATTGTTCATTTGGATCAGCTCTTGGTATAGTATCTAGTCTGTAGTTAGCACTTAAAAATGTTTCTTGACTGCTCATTTCTTGCATCATTTCATTTAAGTTGTCTCAATTTTTCCTAAAATCATTCCTTTTGTTACTTCTAAAAGTTATATTACATTCATAAATTTTTCAGTGATAGAAACTCATTGGGCATCTACACTGTTTCTAAGGGTTTTTTTTTGCTCCCACAAAAATTGCTGCTAGAGGAAGCAGAGTGATGAAATGAATAGAGCTGTAGACCTGGAGTCAGGAAGATCTGAATTCTCGTACAGACACTGGGTAGCTACTCAAGCAGACCTTGGACAAGCCACTAAATGTCACTTGTCTTCAGTTTCCTTAACTGAAATTCTTTTGAAAAGTTAGTTCTAATATTTTGACTACTTTTGAGGAGTAGCTTTTGGAAGCCATTTTTAAAAATCAGCTGTGATTAATCTACACGTAGTTTAATATAGAGTTGACTAGTATATAATTATTAAGATGTTGAATATTTTAAGCATATTATGGATTTAAGTTACTATGGTGGGTTTCCTCTAAAAGTTTTCATTTCTGAAATGAATTTTCTGATGAAATTGTTCTTTTGGTAATGAATTGTTTTCCTGTGACTTGATTATTGGAGTAACACTTAGACTAAATGATTCTCTGTGGTTATTACAATTGCTTACTTTGAGTAAAACTGGGAGAACATTGTACATAGTGACATATTATGTCATAATATTATGTGATGATCACCTCTCCATACATTTAGCTCTTTTCAGCAATACAGTGATCAAAGACATGATGGAAAATGTTATCCACATCCAGAGAAAGAATTTTAGAGTTTGAATGCAGATTGAAACATTATTTTCTTTCTTTCTTTTTCATGGTTTTCCCTTTTTGTTCTGATTTTTCCTTTCACAATGTGACTAATCTGGAAATATATTTAACATGATTGTATATGTATAACCTTTATGTGATTGCTTGCTGTTTTAGGGAATGGGAAGGGAGAAAAATTTGGAACTCAAAACTTTGTAAAAATGAATGTCAAAAATTAACTTTACATGTAATTGGAACAAATTTTTAAAAACTTAAGTGAAAAAGTTAAAATTGCTTATTCCATCATTCTTTAAGGAAATAAACATTAAGATAACATTTCTTAGCAATTTTGAATATAAAGATTAATTTTATATTGAATCTTAAAATATTGTTACCAGTGTTTGTGATACCTAATGTTTATGTCTACATTTTAAATTGTCACGAACTAATTTAATTCCAGTTTTATATAAATTCTTGGTCAAACATGTTTTGATAAGTTTAACAGGCTATTTCATTCTTTATTTATAGACGTATTCTACATTCTAAAGGGGAGCTGAGTGAAGATCGACATAAGCAGTATGAAGAATTTGCTATGTCTTATCAGAAATTACTGGCAAATTCTCAGTCTTTAGCAGACCTTTTGGATGAAAATATGCCTGATCTTCCTCAGGACAAACCAACACCAGAGGGTAAGCTAGCATAATAAACAAATTTTGACATCTCTTTATTACTAATTTTTCTTGAGGATTAATAGTTTATTGGCTAAGTTTTTATCTATAAATGAAAATTACCCCTAGTTTTTTCTTTTTCAGATTTTTTTGTATAGTGAATAGTATTAAAACTTGATACAGTTGAGAACTGATAGTATGGTATAGTGCAAAGTAAATTGGTCTGTGCTTTGTAATCTTGAATAATCCCTTCAGACCAGAATTAGTATAATAAAGGGGTTGGACTAGTTCATTGATCTGTCTGAATCTTTCTGGATCACATTATAAACTCATCAATAGGTTATTTGTCTCATTTCCTAGATTTCTTGGATTCAGAAAGATTAACTAGTCTATCATTCTATAAATAAGGAAATTAAGACTTAAGAGAGATTAAATGATCCATACTTAATTTTTTTCCTCCATTTCTTCACTGAGGAAAAATGATATTTTAAATTTACTGTCTTTCACTAGGGAGAAAAGTTGTTTCGGGATCTATGCTGAAAGATCCTCTTTTGATAGTCTTCCTAAAGGTCTTAGATAGACTACTGTTAAAAATTGACTTTTAGTATTGTTCTTAAATTTATATATTACCTGGTAACTGTTAATATTAATGTACCTAATATTAATGGGTAGTATTAAATACAGATGGAGGAAGAATTTAGGACATTATTAGAATTGAGAAAAACAATAGAAGAAATGTTTTGTGTGTGTGTGTGTGTGTGTGTGTGTGTGTGTGTGTGTGTGTGTGTGATAGTGGTGGTAGGGGGGGGGGGGTTTGTTATAGGAATTAAAAAAGAATCATTTAGTATCAGAATGTTAATTAAGTTAATGTTAACCCCCTAATGGGGGTTTTCAATCTTAAGTACAAAATAATCTACTTAAAGCTTTGATTGTTAGCTTCTCCAGACCAATCTGGCCTGCCATCTTCTTGCTTTCTTTAATTCCCTGTATTCACTAATGTTTCATAGGATTTAGTAATGTAAGTGAGGAAAGCAAAATTTAAGAATGAATGGGAAAGCTAGAAATTTTAAATAAAAAGTGATATATTTTTGTGACTTTAGGCAATTGGAATTAAGTTACTTGCCTAGGTTCACATAGCTAGTAAGTGGTTAATGTCTTAGGTCAGATTTGAATAAAGGTAGGTCCTCCTGACTTCAAAACCAGTGGTTCCATTTAACTGTTCCCTTAATTAGATTTAATATGTAATTAGCCATTGTCAAAAATGAGTCTTTCTGGTCATTTTGTAGTTGTGTTTTCACTTGATATAAGGAAACTTCACAATAGTTTCTCAAACTTGGCATTATCCAAAACTGGATTTAGGGCAAATGAGTTCTTTTAAAACTGAATCTTATTTCTGACTTTACTGTATTGTCAATAGTACTGTAATTATATTGTCTTTGGCAATTTGGGTGGTACCAGTGGAGAAGGGCACAAATATGAGAAATATTATTGTTGTGGAAAGGACAAGAGCTGATAACTAATAATATATGAAAATCAAATGGAAATTTCAAAAATTACAGGTTTTAAATGTATTATAATATTCCTGAGAGAATATTGGTCATAAAATTATTATAATGGTGATCTTTTTTAATAACAAAATTTACTGAATTCAAACAAAAGACTTGACACTGAAAAATATGTTGTTAATTCCAGTGAATATAATAAAATATTAAGACTAAGTGGAAAAGAAAAATAGAAAATGAATTCTGGGGAGAGCTATTCAAAGTAAGAGGTCACAAATTGAAACTTCTAGGAGGTTTAAAAATTACTTCTTTCACATCAAAATTTACATTTTCAATTTTGTTAGAAGAATCTTTTCATATAAATTATTGTTAAAACATCTATAGTTAACAGTTGCCAAATGGCCTTGTTGATATAGATGTGAACTTTGTCATAAAGTTAATGTATTAAATAAGCAATTAATATAAAAATTCATACTTTGATATATACATTGGTCCTTTGAGTGATAAAAAAAATTGTCATTGTTATTTTATTTTATCACTCAGTATTTGTTCTATATTAGATAGAGTAGCAGTGAGTTTTTAGTCTCAGTTCTTGTACAGGATGGGCCCCAATTCCAGAAGTAAAAAAGAGAATTTGAGTTCTGTCTTTGATGAAAAATCCAAATTATACAAAATAATGATTGGTTTACTCTATAGAAGAAGGAACACATTTGTTTCAGTGACTGAAAACTAGACTGTATTAATGGCAGCCTGAAGAAATTGTGGGAAAGGATAGAAGAGATAAATGGAGGGGAAAGCAAGTGAAGAGAGAAATAGGAACTGTTTTTGCAGAAGTGATAGTGGGGATAAGATTTGAGACCTTAAGACTGATCAGAAAGGAAGAGAAAAGAAAAAATCATAATGGTACAGCAGTTTAGGTGCACTTAGCAATAATATAATAATTGATGATCCCTGAGAATTTTCGGGCACTATAATAGTAACATACTTCTAGAATGGCACTGTAGTTTGTTATTACTTGCTACCAGATAAACAATTACTGCATATACCTTAGTCCTTCAAGACATCCTTTTATGTCCGTGAATATTATTGAACAATCAATACTTGTAATATGTGTAAAAAATACAGTAAATGAACTTGAGCTGACCAAGAAAAGTTTAATTATGTTTAATATTCTGTATTCTAAGTCAGGAAAATAAATAATATGTTTTAAAAAGATTACTACTTTAACAAATACCAAATAAAAATTCCTAACAGCTCATACTCTGATCATTTTAGATAAGTGGATGATTTCTGTATTAAATATGTGACATATACTTTTAAATTTTTCTTGTTTTAAAATTTAAAATATTTTGTGACAAAATATTAAGAAATTGTTTATTCATTTTAAACTTAAATGCAAAGTGAAAAAAAAAATTCCAAGTGTACAACAGAACATAGAGGATGCAATACAAAGTACCATGTTTCCATTTCTGTTTACTAAATACTGTACCTTTTTTTTTTTTTTCCAACTATCCAGATTTTCTAAGCTTCCTTTTAAATTTTCTTTTGTTTTCTGGGGGGGGCAGTTTTAATTTTTTTTTTCTCTCTCCCTACTCTGCCTAGAGAAGACTACAATTAAACACAAGTATATATTTCATTTTTATATGTATGTATGTATACACATATCTATATACATCTATACATACACATATGTATAAGCAAAACCATATCAGTTTTTTCTCTGAAGGTGGTTAACATCTTTCATAGATCCATGTCTTTCCATGTCTTTTCTAAAATCAATCAGCTTATCATTTGTTTTAGCATAGTAGTATTTCATCATTACAATTTGTTTAGTTATTTCCCAATTGAAAGACGTCTATCATTTTAACCAATTTGAAACTTGTAAGATGATGTCCCAGAGTTTTTTTTAATTTGTATTTCTCTCATCAATAATGGTTTAGAGATTTTTATATGACTACATATAGTTTTGATTTCTTCATTAAGAAAAATACCTGTTCATATCCCTTGACCGTTTATTAACTGAGGAAAGACTCATTCTTATAAATTTGGCAAAGTTCTTTATATATTTGAAAAATGAAACCTAAGGTATTATCTTTGGAATGTTTTCTCAATTTTCAGTTTTTTCTTCTAATGTTGACTACATTTTATTTGTATAAGCATTTTTCATTATTATAATTGAAATTATCCATTTTGTACTTCACCATGCTCTCTATTTCTTGTTTGCTCATAAGTTGTTCGCCTATCTATAAATCTGATAGGTAATATGTTCCATAGTCTTGTAATTTTCTTGTGATATTTTTCTTTATATCTACGTCATGTGTGCATTTTGACCTTAGCTTGGTACATGGTGTAAGATATTGGTCTATGGCCAATTTCTGCCAAATTGCTTTCCTGCTTTCCCAACAATTTTTATCAAATAATGAATTCTCATCCCAGAACTTAATCTTTATACTTTATACTTCTCAGACACAAGGTTACTCTGATCTTTTTACTACAGTGTATCATATGTCTACTTTGTTCCACTGATGTTTCTTAGACAGAACCAGGCAGTTTTGTAATTTACCGCCTTGTAACACATAGTGAGGTCTGGTACTGCCAAATATTCTTCCTTTACACTTTTTTCATTAAGTTTCTTTGAAATTGTTGATACTTTGTTCTTTCAAGTAACTTTTGTTATTTTTTTCTGACTCAGTAAATTTTTTTTTTTAACTAATTGAAATAATAGTGAGTAAATGAGTTAAGTTAAAGTATAATTTTTATTGTATTGGCTTTGCCTATCCATGAACAAATAATATTTCTCCAGTTATTTAACTTTGATTTTATTTGGATAAAATGCATTTTATAATTATGGTTATACTGGGTCTGTTTTGGGAAATACACTTTAAGGTTTAATACCTCTATCATATTTAAACAGAATATCTCTTACTATTTCTTCTTGCAGGATTTTGTTGGTGATATGTAAAAATGCTGATGATTTAAGTGGGTTTCTTTTATATAATACTACTTTGCCAAAAAATTATTGCTTTAATTAATTGAATCTTTAGGATTTTTCATGCATATGATCATATCATCTGCTCAAAAAAGATAGTTTATTATCTCATTTACCATTCTGATTGCTTTAATTTCTTTTTCATTTATTGCTATTGCTAGCATTTCTAAAACAACCTTGAATAATATTGGTGACACGTAGTGTAGTTTCCCTGTTTATTTCTTAATTAAATCCTTTTTGCTTTTAATTTTGAGGTCCTGATTACTACCCCTGTTTCTTTTACATCAGCTGAACACAGTAAATTGTACTCTACTTTGACTCTATGTGGCTCTCATATTTAGTTATGTTTTTTCCAAATGACATATTATCAGATTCTGATTTTTAATCCATTTTTGTTTGTGGGTAAATTTATAGCATTCAAAGTTATAATTGCTAGTTGTATATTTCCCTCCATTCTGTTTTTCCTCACTATTTATTCTTCTGGCCTTGTTTACCCTATCTATCCAAATTTAATTTGCTTATAATCAGTTCCTTACCCTAATCTACTTACCCCTTCCTTATTCTTACCCCCCTGCCCTTCTAATTTTTTTTTTGAGGGGGCAAGGGCTGAGGCGATTGGGGTTAAATGACTTACCCAGGGTCACACAGCTAGGAAGTGTTAAATGGCTGAGACCAATTTAAACTCAGGTCCTCCTGACTTCAGGGCTGATATTCTATCCACTATGCCACCTAGCTGTCCCTTTCCTCCTAATTCTTAATCTGCATATACTTCTGAAAGTTGCTCCCTTGTCCTTTTCCTTAACTTCTTGGAGAAATCCTTGTAGATCCCAGCTGGGATTATGTTCCTGACATATAGCCAGATATCAAAGGTAGGTTTTCTTCTGGAGAAATGCCCCTTTTCTTGCAGAACTAGTAGAGAGCTGAGCTCTTGAGGGGACTTGGAGTCACCAGAGATATGGCTTTGCCTTAGAGACTGTGACAATGCTCAGTTTTCTTACTTTGCCTAAATTTCAGTGTGGTCTTCTGTAAATTACATGTATTTTAATACTTGTAATATTCTAACTTAGAGCTTGAGATTGACCTTAGGTAAAAATTAAATCAGACCCACTCAGAAAAGGAGGAGTGTCCTGATTCTGATTCAGTGATACATTGGTCTGAATTGTCTTGGCTAGGGAGATTGGATGTAGTTACATTCTTGGAGAGGTCTTGAACCAGCATCCAAAAGCACTGGAATGAATGGGCACTAATTGTTTTCCTTGGCAGGTTCTATCTATGGATTCAGTAGGCAATCATTGAGTAAAGAAGCCATCTTTCAAGTACTTACTGTGTAATATATAAAGAATATATAAATAGAAGAATATAGAAACCAGATAATATAGGATCTCTTGTTTGACAATGAGCTTAGTTCAAACAAGAGAGTCAACCAATGGGGAAGTTACCCAAGTTTTTAATATAGTAATATTAATTTAATTTAGTAATTTAGTAATTAATTTAATATAGTAATATAGTAAGTGCTAAGGAGATAAAGGTTCCATTTTACTTCTGATTACTGTTTCATTAGGGGTAGGGGAAGAATGACTCCAAACTTTATAATTTCAAGCTTCACTCCTGTGGTGATCTTCTTCTTTTAAAATAAGTAGAATAGTTCTCTCTGGGGGAGAGGGCAGATTTCTCGGGGGAGGTTTTCTGAAGGCAGCTTTAGTATCAGTTCAAATCAATAATTACCCCAAATGCAGCCAGCTGGTAAAAATACAAAAATTTATTTCTCCTTCCAAGTTTTGTCTCTTTCCTTGGGCCCAGATAGCTAGATTCTTAGAGGCCTATCTCTCTGGTTCCAAGAGCTCCCTCCGAATGTCTCCAAATCCAAAGGTTTTGTCCTTCAGCCTCTGCCTCTGCTTTCTTCAGCCTCCATCCAGCACAAAGATGGAATGAATCTCTTGTCTCCTTCACTTGGGGCTCGGCTAGCTTTCTGGTGAGTCTTTCAGACTAACTTGGTCTCAGTAGGAGAAGTACACCACACCACAGAGAGCCTTCTCAATCTCCCACTCAACTCTCGACTCATAGCTTCTTCCTCTCAAAACTCTTCTTCCACTACCAGAAATGCCAAGTGGAAAATATTCTGGAATGAATCACTCTTTACTGGCTTATATGTGACTCTTCTGAGAGAATGGGATTATGGGTTTTCTCCCATAGTGCTCTCTGGCCCTAAGAGCTTCAAGGGAGGTGTGAATTCAGATATCTCATACTAAACACTGAAATTTCCCAAACGTGTGAACTTCAATTAGTAAAGGTGCAAACACAAGCATTGTATCAATTAGTTTTACTTAGGACCTTGTTTCAGGTTCTGGCCCAAAACATCTTGTAAGATCAGATCAATAACTCCAATGAGTTAGCAGTTTGTAAAGATTCCAACACACTCCCTTTCCCATGAAGTAGCAATTCCACAGTGGAATCTCATAACACTTAAACAAGAAGACCTTTTTATCCTATTTAGCCAAATAGAAATCAGAGAATATATAAATAGAAGAATATAGAAACCAGATAATATAGGATCTCTTGTTTGACAATGAGCTTAGTTCAAACAAGAGAGTCAACCAATGGGGAAGTTACCCAAGTTTTTAATATAGTAAGCTGCAGATAGTGACATGACTAAGGCTATTGTTCAGTCTGATCCATCTCTCCCGAAACCCCATTTGTAGTGTTCATGACAAAGATGCTGGAATGGTTTTCATTTTCTTCTCCATTTCATTTTACAAATGAGAAAATGGAGGCAAATAGATTTAAGTGACCTTTCTTGGGTCACACAGCTAAAAACCTTAAGAATCTTTCCCTCCTCCTCCTCTCCTTTATAAAACTATGTAAAGGAGACTATTCTGTGCCTCTTTTCTTACCTAGCTTTAATCATTGATTGGGCTAGATCAATTCAAACTGTGATTATCAAACTTTGTTAAACTGAGACCTGTTAAAAGACCTTAATTTTAAAAGCCCAAGCTCTCCCATTGCATTCAGGGCCATAAGCTATAGTCCTGATATATATCTTGTCCTTAGACCCAGATGGCTTTGAAGGACAAAGTGAGGTTGGTGATTTTTGTACAGCCCTCTTTTACTTAAATCCACTTCATTTGTATATCATGGTATCACCTTCCTGATGTCATGATCCTCTTTAAGAACAAGGACAAATAACAGCAATAAATCTTGTCTTCTTATTTCTTTATAAATTTAGAAGTCTTTTATGCCTTCTAGGATGTTTCTATCATTCCTTCTTTTACGCAGTTCCAGTAAGAATAAGGTTCCAGCACTACCAGGCCTCTTCTCCCATTTGCTTCTTCTACATTAGTTCTTCCTTTCACACCTCATTTATATGAGATAATTTCATCTTTTTTATTTCTCTCTACCCAGTTTTTAAAGAATTAACCCATTTTACCTCAGCTCAAGCCTTTCTTTTAAACTACCCAAGTAATGATGACAGTCTTAAGAATACTGATAATATTTCCACATATAAGAATAAAGTTTCACCTTCCTAAATCCCTTATAATTAGTCATTCACTTTTACCTTATATTTCTTCTGAATCTTTTTATGTCAAATTTTCCATTGAGTTCTGGTTTTTATTTTTTTGTCACAGATATTTGAAAGTTTTTCAGTTCATTGAATATCCTTTTTTCTTTTCCTTCCTTCCTTCCTTCTTTCTTTCCTGCCTGCCTGCCTTCTTCCTCTCTCCCTCCCTTCAAAATATTATTTTCCAAAATCTAGCTTCTAGGTTTTATGTGATTTCTTGTGGCATATAGTATTTTGTCCTTAATCTGGGAGCTTTGAAACTTGACTATGATATTCCTGTAAATTTTCATTCTGGGATTTCTTTCAGGTGATTAATATTTGGATTTTTAAAAAAATTTTTATTTCTTTACCCTCTCATTTCAGGACAATTTTCCTTCATAATTTCTTAAAATGTACTAAGCTGTTTTTGGTCATAACTAATCCAACAGTTCTTATATTGATTTATCCTCCAGCTCAGTTGTTTTTCTAATAAGATGTTTCACTTTTTTTTTAATTCTTTAGATTTAATTTTATTTACTGATGTTTTGTCATTAGCTTCCCATTGCCCAATTCTAGTTTTCAAGAATTACTTTAAGTTTTTTGAATCTTTTTTTCATTTGATTGACTTTTTGTAATTTTCTTGATTTTCTTGGATTGTTTCTTATTTTTCCTCCCTAATTTTTCCTTAGTCTCTTTTATTTGATTTTTAAAATTCTTCCAAAAATTATTTTGGGGCTAATGACCATTTGAATTTTCTTCTTTGAGGTTGGTTTTTAGAATTAGCTTTTTTGACTTCACTAGAGTGGCTTTTTAAAACTTCACTAGTCATTTATCTAAACTGCATTCTCTTCCCCTTAGGATGGATTTTTATTGATCTTTTTTTTTTTTTTCCAATCATCAGAATTTTCCCTAATACCTTTCCTCCTTCTTCCAGAGAGCTACCCCATAGAACAAATAATACTTAAGGACAAAAGGAAAGATACTCAACAGTATACAAGGGTACTATTTTTCCTTGATTTTTCCAATATTGATTATTTCCATCTTTAGTCCTTTTTTAGCGAGATACCTGTAAATGATCGATAATAGTTTTTGTCACTATTGTTTTATTATTATTATTATATTTATATACCTTTCTTGTATTTCTGTTGTCTAGGATGTTTGAAAATTAAATCATTGTTCTCATTTGGTTTTCTTTCTAAAAATGTTTCATGTGCCTTTTTATTGATAAATATTTTTTAAAAATTAAATTTATTTAAAAATTTAAAAAATTATTAAAATTTTAATTTTTTTAAAAATAAAGCTTTTATTAATAATTATGCTTGCTATGACATCTTGAAGTACATCTTGAGCTCCTTTGCTCTTTGGAACCATTTCGTTCTGAGGTTTCTGATGGATTCAAAACAGTTACGTCTTTCAGATTTCCTTTCCTTTATAGTTGAAGGCTCTTCTCCAGAATGCTTGAAATGTTTATTGGTTTGTCTTGGGAATTTTTTAATTTAAAGACTACATGTATACATGTTATATGCAGAAAAGGCCTTTTTTTTTTTTAGAGGCAATCTGTGAATTCTTTGAATTGTTTCTTTGTTTTGAGTGCCTAAAAGGCCTGAGCATTTTTCTAATACTATTTCTTTTATTATGGTGCTTAGATTTTTTGACTTGTTATATTCTCCTGAAAAACTTTAGTACTTTTAATTGTTTTGCTTGCATGATTATCATATTTTTTTCATCTTTTAGGTTATCTTTCACTTCTATGTGTTTGTATTACCAGTCATTTATTTTCTTTTGTTTCTTTTGTGAGATTGACTACTAATTAAGTGTGCTGTGTAGGCTATAAATTCTGTTTTTACAGTCCTTATTTCTACTTTAAGCCATTTGTGGACTTCTATTATGGTCCCATGTCCATTGGGGGAATTCCTGGAAGGCTCTTTGCCTCATCACGTGTTTATTTAATTTTCTTTTGTTTTAGACTTTTTATTAATACATAGCTAGGAATATGGGAAGTCATATTCCTTTCTTTTTTTGTTTGTGTTTCTGAATTGATAATTATTTTTATGTCATGGTCTTTAAAGCATGTGTTTACTCTGTTTACCTTTTTAATATTTATTTAAACTATCTCTGTGTTATAATACAGGGCTTCTTAAACTTTTTCCTTTTTCTGGTGACCCTATTTAGACCGAGAAAGTTTTCTATAATTTCAGGTATATAAATATATAAAGTAGACATATAAATCAAACTGTTACTGATAATAAAGCATAATTTTGTGACCACCCCTCCTTCCCATTTAGTTACAAGATCTTATATGGGGTCATGAACCAGTGTTTAAGAAGTTGGTCTTTAATATATGATCAGTTATTATTTTTTATGTTCTAAGATTTACATGTATTCTTTAGAAATCTTGTTTAGAAGATACTAAAACTCTTTAACTCTAGTTTCTCCAATAATTTATTCAGTTCTTTATGTATATTAAGCTGAAGTTAGTAAAAAGGCAAAGTGTTATATTTAAAGAGAGAAAAACAAAAACACATTTCAATTCAGGAAAAAATAACCCCATTATTAGAGACAAATGGAGGAAAACTTAACTTGTATAACTTTAAATCTTAATGAATTAAATAATTAAATGAAAGAATGGCAAATTAGATAAAAAATAACATTATCTGTTGTTTACAAACACATACCTAAAATGTTATAGATAGACATAGAACAAATATGAGAACTTTCAACAAAATGCTTTCTGTATCAAAACTGCCTATTGCATATGAAAAAGTGCTCTGAATCATTTTTGATTAGATAAATGCAAATTAAAACAACTCTTGAGATACTTCCTCACACATATCTGATTGGCTAATATGACAAAAAAGGAAAGTAATAAAGATTGGAGAGGTTGTGGGAACTTTGGGACACTAATGCATTCATTGGTGGTGGAGTTGTGAACCGATTCAGCCATTCTGTGGAGCAATTTGGAACTTGTCCAAAGGGCAGCCAAACTGTGAATATCTTTTTGATTCAGCAATATCACTCTTAAGTCTTTATTCCAAAAAGATCATTAAAAATGGAAAAGAACCTATATGTGAAAAAATATTTATTCAGTCCTTTTCTTTGTGGCAGAATATTAGAAATTGAGAGGATACCCATCAATTGGGGTATACCTGAACAAGCTGTGATATATGAAAGTAATGGAATACTATTGTGTACTAAGAAATGATGAACAGGCAGGTTTCAGAAAAACTTGGGAAGAGATGTATGAACTGATGCTTAGTGAACTCAGTAAAGCAAGGAAAACATTGTACTCATTATCAGTATCTTTATGTGATGAATGACTATGAACGATTCAGCTCTTCTCAGCAAAACAATGATCCAAGAAAGTGTAAAGACCTCATGAAGAAAAGTGCTGATTAATTCATGTCCTGATAAAGAACTGATGGACTCTGAATTCAGATTGAAGCATATTTTATCCTTTCCTGTTTTTTTTCTCTTTTTGATCTTTCTTTCACAACTATGACTAATAGGAAAATATATTTTACATGATAGTACATATGTAAACTATATCAAACTATCTGCCATTTTGACAAGAGTGGAGAAAAATTCAGAACTTGGAATCTTGTAAAAATGAAAGCTAAAATTTTTCTTGACATATAACTGGGGAAAAAATAATTTTCTCCATATCTGATAAATTCAAAAAGCAGTTTTAATCATTCTTACTGGAAAAAAGCAAAAAAAAAAAAATTCATCATAAAAAGATAAATGTAAAAACTACATTTGTTGAAAGGAAGCATACAGACAACAAATCAATATCAACATTAAACTCATATGCCTTTAAAGGCCTTAGCATCTAAATAAATAGAGGAAAAAACTAACTGAAATACGAGACATAGTAATGCAATGGTAGCCCAAGGCTTTTCCCCTTCCATCAATTTTCAGTAAGTCTTCTGAAAGAAAAACAAAATTGGAAATGTAGAATTGAACAGATTTCTGGAGAAATTACAGTTCAAGATACTTAAGAGCATTTTTTAAATAGAACTTGCTAAAGATTATGCAGTTTTCTCAGTAGTGTATCAGAATTTTACAAAAACAGGTAATAGGGCATAGAGATAATTACAAATAAGTATAAAAAGGCATAAATAATTAGTACATCCTCTAAAGACTTTAATAAACATAATATTCTGTCCGTGGAACATACATAAAAGGCACAGACCCAAATTGAGACTTATATAATCCTGAATAATGAGGGAACCAAAGAAGTCATATAAATAATAATTACAAGAAAGAAACTGATAGGGATGAAGTGCCACCATTTCTTCTATGCAACTAAAGAAACCTCAAAATAAAAATTATGTCCCTTACTACACACATTGATAAAATAGAAAAGGGCATTAATGAAGTGCTTATATCTGGGGTACTTAATTCATGTCCTGATAAAGAACTGATGGACTCTGAATTCAGATTGAAGCATATTTTATCCTTTCCTGTTTTTTTTCTCTTTTTGATCTTTCTTTCACAACTATGACTAATAGGAAAATATATTTTACATGATAGTACATATGTAAACTATATCAAACTATCTGCCATTTTGACAAGAGTGGAGAAAAATTCAGAACTTGGAATCTTGTAAAAATGAAAGCTAAAATTTTTCTTGACATATAACTGGGGAAAAAATAATTTTCTCCATATCTGATAAATTCAAAAAGCAGTTTTAATCATTCTTACTGGAAAAAAGCAAAAAAAAAAAAATTCATCATAAAAAGATAAATGTAAAAACTACATTTGTTGAAAGGAAGCATACAGACAACAAATCAATATCAACATTAAACTCATATGCCTTTAAAGGCCTTAGCATCTAAATAAATAGAGGAAAAAACTAACTGAAATACGAGACATAGTAATGCAATGGTAGCCCAAGGCTTTTCCCCTTCCATCAATTTTCAGTAAGTCTTCTGAAAGAAAAACAAAATTGGAAATGTAGAATTGAACAGATTTCTGGAGAAATTACAGTTCAAGATACTTAAGAGCATTTTTTAAATAGAACTTGCTAAAGATTATGCAGTTTTCTCAGTAGTGTATCAGAATTTTACAAAAACAGGTAATAGGGCATAGAGATAATTACAAATAAGTATAAAAAGGCATAAATAATTAGTACATCCTCTAAAGACTTTAATAAACATAATATTCTGTCCGTGGAACATACATAAAAGGCACAGACCCAAATTGAGACTTATATAATCCTGAATAATGAGGGAACCAAAGAAGTCATATAAATAATAATTACAAGAAAGAAACTGATAGGGATGAAGTGCCACCATTTCTTCTATGCAACTAAAGAAACCTCAAAATAAAAATTATGTCCCTTACTACACACATTGATAAAATAGAAAAGGGCATTAATGAAGTGCTTATATCTGGGGTACTTAACTCTTTTCTAAGAAAAGACTTTTCTATTTTACTAATTCCTTTCTTAACATAAAGGCATTAATTTTATTTGTGCAGAATGTGGCCTTTTTTTTTTTTTTGGGTATTGTAATTCTATCACTTGTTTGAGTAAAAATCTGTCTTCTACCTACAACTATGAAGGGCATATAAATTACATCTAAGTTTTTAATAGTATGATATTTAAGATTCAAATCATGTATTTATTCTGTATTGGACATTATTGATATTATCAATATTCTATTTGAAAATATAGACTCAATTATTTAAAGAACATTTTTATTGAGGTAATAATAGTAATAGTACATAGGCATTTGTTATAAAAACTATTAACTATGTGATTAGTTCTGTTGATATTAGATGTTATAGCAGTGCAGAAAAAATATTATGAGGTGTTTGCTAAAAGACAGAAGTTTTTCATAGAGACCCAATATATCACATAGCTTTCTAATTTTTTTTTTAAGTTTACAAACTTAAAAACTGGTTAAAAAATAACTACTTATGCCTCCCATTTCATTTTTTGCACTATGTATTTCTTTCCAGTGTTTTAAACAAGTTTTTGAACTTTTTAAAAATGTCCAGATTTTGTTTAAAATAAAAGATGGTATTATAAAAGTTTGTTTTTTTTTTTTCTTTAACTTAAATAAGATATGTTAATTTGGATATTTATTAGCATGTTCTGGTTATGATTTTAACATAGCTTTAAAATGAAAATGCTTATTGAGTAAAATAAGCATTTTTTTTGTTATGTTCAATATGTATACAGTGGTGCTAACTATATGTGCTTTGTTTGTAGAGCATGGCCCTGGAATTGATATCTTTACACCTGGTAAACCTGGAGAGTATGACTTAGAAGGTGGTATATGGGAGGATGAAGATGCTCGAAATTTTTATGAGAACCTTATTGATTTGAAGGCTTTTGTTCCAGCCATTTTGTTTAAAGACAATGAAAGAACATATCAGAGCAAAGACTCTAATAAAGAAGATTCCAAAGGTAATATTACAAATATATTTAAAAATATACAGAAATCTGTTTCAAAAAATATTTTGCCTGGGGTTATTTTAATTATAATTAAGGTCATTTTGTTAATTTTAAGATTTTTGAGGTGATAGGGATAAATTTTGCTAGCTAGGTGATTTAGTTGAAGTGATCATAATACACTGTGATTTTTGGTAATAGCATGTTGGTTTGAACATACTCCAATTGGTGATTATATTTATTAATACTTAATGAATACATATAAGATTCTGATAAGAATGTTTCTTCAAAATGTGACAGATGGTGTATAAACTGTTATTGTTATATTTAAACTCAAGGCTCTCTTTTAGTATCATACTTGTATGTGAGGAGTCTTCAGTGTTTTTGTGAGGAACTACTTCTTGATTCTGAAAGCTAAGAAGGGTGATTATGTACTTATATAATCTTTGTTTTGTCTGGATATAGAAATTACTGTTTCTGGGAACTCAGGGAATTCTGTGATTCTCCTAGAGCTCATAACAAACTGCAAAGTGATAGGTGTACAATGTGGATATTTCTTTGTAAAGGCTTTGAGATTTGCAGTCGATTGTGATATACTGTTTGAATTTCCTTGACAGACTTTTCAGCAACATTTTAAAAATTGTTACTTTGTGGTTCAGTGAATTGTGATGTTTGAGATTTGTTTGCTTTGTGATTGGGCAGATATTCTTAAAAGTACTTAGTACTGTAGTATCAATATATCATTGTTTACATTTCTTTTCTAGGAGGAATGTGTCATAGAATGTTTCTCATTCTTAGCATTTTATTAAAAAATCTTAGAATTTTAAATTATTTTTGGTTTAGTTTTGTTGTTAGTGATTTTTTTTTTTAAACAGATAGTGGGGTGGGGGTAGGTAGGGCCAGAGGAGAGGCTGCTTATCCTTGAACAATATGGAAAACATTTCATGTTGCCTCATCCATTGGAATATGACTACAAAGGGATCATAGTGAATGAAAATTACCACTGTACTTTTGTGAAATTTTTAAGTACAAAAATTAGACTATGTTGAACTTTTAACGAATATTATCTTTATGATGTATCACTATGAGACTCTTAAGTTGTCAGCTTTTATTTTTTTTTTTTTTACTAAATACTAAATTTCAGTGAAAGGTAACATACTTGTGTTTGTAATTCTAAAGTATTTTTTTTGCCCAAGGTCATTTTCTAAAATATTTGTTGACTAATAGTTTTTCTGATTTTTAAGACTTTAAGAATTTTTTTTTTACATTCTAAACTAGGTTACCATAACCATATTTATATACTACTATGCGATAATAATGTAAATATGACTTATTTATTGAATTTTGTTTGTCTCTTTTTCCTGAGACCATTGGGGTTGGAGAAGTAATATGGCAATGAATTATGACATTGAAAAATTACCTTTTGTTAAAGGTATTTATGTATTTGAAACTTCACTTTAGCTCTTTCAGTCACTTTCCATTTTAGTGATACTGCATTCTTGATTTGAGCTGAATAGATATATCTCCTTCTTGCCTGCTCTTATGTACATTACCAAAAGTTTGTTTTCAGTAATAGGCAAAAGCATCAATCCTTAAATTGATGACAAGCAGAAGAAAGATCAGAACTTACAGCAACCTATTAATAACTCTTAGGTGGTTACTTTATACCCATCTAAATTTTCTTGATTTACAAGGCCATTCATAATCTGGTTCCAGCAACTTTTCTAGTCTTATTCCAATTGTTCTCTAACTTTTCTGAAGCACAGAAGGTTCATAGTGACTAGTCCCTGAACTGATTGACAACTGACAAACTGAAATTCTTTAAGCAGTGGTCTGATCTTGTTACTAGTTCAAGAAATTTTAGGAGTTCCCTATTGTCTTCAGGATAAAATGAGTATTTTGTCAAGCTTTTAAAGCCCTTTGCAATCTTGGCTAAAGCTTATTCACATTATTATTCTTCATTTTACATTTTAGCCAAACTGGCCTCTTTGCTATTCTCCATACTTGATATTCCATCTCCTTTTTCCTTGCCTTTGGGTAAGCTCTGTGTCTCCTTGCTTGAATATCCTCTTTCTTCACCTCCCACTTAAGTAATGCAAGCATCATCACTTTATTTTACTGAAATGCTTTACCACTTGGTATCTCTATATTAGGGGTCTTCAAATTACGGCCGCGGACCAAATGCAGCAGCTGAGGACGTTTATCCCCCTCAACCAGGGCTATGAAGTTTCTTTATTTAAAGGCCCACAAAACAAAGTTTTTGTTTTTACTATGATCCTGTCCTCCAATAGTCTGAGGGACAGTGAACTGGCCCCCTATTTAAAAAGTTTGAGGACCCCTGCTCTTATATCATCTATACTATTATTGGGGTTTTTTCCTTTGTTTTTACTACAACATCTCTTAAATGCAATTTTTATGCATGATTCTTTGATGGTATTTTTAAAAATAAATTTTTGTTGTCATTTCATTGTTATATGGACTGTGGCTTTCCCATCATCCCTTTTTCCTCCAATATAACAAAAAAAACCATTTTTTATAAAAGAGGGGAAAAAATTGACAAAAGTGATCTATATATTGAAAAAAAAATTTACACTATATTTGGTTTATGTTGAACAAAATCCGACACTATATTTGTTATTCTATATTCATAGGATTCCCCTACTCTCAAAGGAGAGAAGTGAGATGTCTCCTCATTATCTCTTCTTTAGGGGTCAAGCATATTTTATAGTTTCACAGCATCAATTTTCAGTTGTTTTGTGTTGGTAATTCTTTTTGTTTACATTGTTATAATATGATATAAAGGAAAAAAGAAGATAAAGCTCCCTATTATTTGGCTTCATGTTTTATCAGTTTTATTTCCCCTTATTCCTGCAGTATACATACACACAAACACACATATTCATTTTCCCTCTCCTTCCCCTCTCCCCCCCTCCCATTCAGGGTATTCCAGTTTCTTTTCTGTCCCTTACAAGTGCCTTCTTCAATTCCAATTCTGTGTTTTTATTACTTCTCTTTTCATTCCACAACTTCTCAGGAAGCTGTGTTACTCAGGATCTAGCCAACCTACTTGTGGTCTCTATTTCCCCTGTGACTTCTCAGTCAGTGCTTTATGGTTCTTCAGTCTGCCTGTGACCTTTATCCTTTCCCCCTGAGATTTTCCAGGAAATATTGCATCCCCCCAAATTCAGCTGTCCAGATGTCTTATGGCCTCTTTTGAGTCTTACTGTCAAGGTATCCTTCAGCCCTGGGTCTAAACTCTGGCTTTTGCCTTGGCTCCAGGTCTTTTTCCAATATTCTGGAAATAGTTTCCAGATCAGATTGACCTCATATTGCTGTCTTCTGTCTTTCTGTTATGGGGAATTCCTTCCCATTTGGGAGTCAGGCCTCCTGAGGTTCACAGGACTGAGTATCACCATCTACTACAAGATGGTAGTCACTGATAATCTGCCAGCATTCACTCTTCAATGATTGACATATTCCCTCCCTATCATGCTCTATTCCAGTGATTCTAAATCCCTGGCTGTTAGTGTAAAAACCTTCCTTTCCACTTCTGGCAAACTCTGGTTTGTTTGTTCCATAGTTAACAAATTTGCTTTCAATTTTCTTTCTCACTTCTGGGACTCATTGAAACCTGGTTAGCTATTGATAATGAGAGTTATCCCTAGCAATATTCTCTAGTATGGGGTACACTTTAACTTTCCAGCTTGATGAGGTTCCCAGAACACTTTTTGTTTTCCATTGTCTATTCAAGACATTCTCTTTACACTACCAAGTAACTTTTCTTTCTATGGGGTTTTCTCAGTATTTATCATCCCATCAACATTCTGGTAGGTGTTACATTCTGATTTCTCCTTCCTTACTCTGTGAGATCAGCACCTGTCTCAAGGTCTTTTCCTCCCCAACTCCTGCCCACACACCCTTCAATATACATATAGTAGTACCTCAAGAACCTTGACTTCCCAGTTTCACAGTTTACTCATTTCCTATGACCTACTTTCCAACAATTCTATTTTATTTTACACAGCAATATGCTCAACCTCCAAGAGTTTATGAATGCTAATAATATTCCTTTATCAGATCATAATCTTTTATGTAGCTCTGTTTCTTTTTATTTTATTATCCTTAACCCTGTTCTTCTTTCTCACTGTGATCTCTCTTTCACCCTCAGTTCTCTCCTGACCATTAATCCTTCACTGAGTTATGCTCTCTTCCTTACCTTATCTTGATGTCTTGGTGTACCAATTTAGCTATATACCATCTTCTTTTAAATGGCTATCCCTTCATCCTGTCAATAGTGCCTTTGTGTAAAACCCAATTTGGATTATTTCCTCCATCAGCTGTCTTTGTTGCTATTCATATGTTGATGAATGAATTTGGAGAAAACTGAAAATATGGTGACTGGGTCCACTACAAATTTTTATTATATAATCTTTAAGTAGGTCCTCATTATTATTACATCAAGGCAATTTTAAAAAATAACTTCCTAATTGATTCACTATCCTACTTTCTGCAATGACTTTTCCCTGCCCTATCAGATTTCCCAAGAAATCCTCTCCCCTTATTCTCTCATTTGAAAACCAACCTTTCTCCCTAAAATTGAGGCCATTCACTCATTCTCCTCTTTCTCTTCATCTCATAACACTAAGATCTTTTATTGTTATCTTCTTCTTCATCCTTGTCTTAGATTGAAAGTGTCACTTGGCAAAGGAAATCAATCCTCTGAATATATTCTTGATCCCCTTCTTCCATCTTTGCTTTTTTCAGCAAATTGCCTCCTCTGTTATCCACACTTTTAAACTAATAGTTTTCAGTCTCTTTCTTTTTACTAGTGCCTTTTTTGTTGCCTGTAAAGACGATCTGCCATCTATTAAGGGGGAAAAAACTCTTTTAACAAAGAATTGGTAATCAAAGAGGTGCCCAATAATTGGAAAATGGATGAACAAATTGTGGTATATGAACATAATGGAATATTTTTGTGCTATAAGAGTTGACAAGCAGAAGGATTTCAGAAGAACCTGGAAAGACTTACATGGACTGATGCAAAGTGAAATGAGCAGAAACAGAAGAATATTGTACACAGTAATAGCAACATTGTGATGATCAACTGTGATGGCTTAGTTCTTCTCAACAATACAATGATTCAAGACAGTATCTAAAGACTCACGATGGAAAATGCAGTCTACATGTAGAGAAAGAACTGATGGAGTCTGAATATAGATTAAAGCATACTGCTGTCAATTTAAAATTTTTCATGCTTTTTCCTCCCTTTTTTCCCCCTTTTTATTTTTTTCTTTTACAAGCTGACTTAATATGAAAATGTTTTACATGATTACATATATATTATCTATATCAAATTTCTTACCATCTTAGAGAAGAGGAGAGGGGAGGGAGGAAGAAAATTTGGAACTCAAAATTTTATAATGATAAAAAAAAAGAGAGTTAAAATTGTCTTTACATGTAATTGGAAAGAAATTTTAAAATATTATTTAAAACAAAAAAGAAAACTCCCTTCTTCTGTTCATTTCCTTTAGCTTAATCATACATCTTCTCTCTTTTGCGGCTAACTTTGAGAATGCTAGTTATGTTGAGTACCATTACTTCTTTTACTTTTTTTTTTTTTAAGAAATAGAAAGGAGAATGGGGAAAAATATTGGTAAAACTAATCAATAATATTTCAGGGAAAAAAAGTCTGAAAATAAATGCAATCTTTTACCTCTGTGGACCTCTTATTTCTGCAAAAGAGTAGAGTTGGGAGTGTTTTCTCAGAGATCTCTTCTGTGGGACTCATTTCTTAACACTAAGATGTCTTTTACTGTTATTTCCTATTTAATCCTTGTCTTGGGTAAAAACGTGTCACTTGGCAAAGGAAATTGTTTTTCTTTTTTTTTTTTTTTTTTTTTAACATTTTCTTTTTTTCTTTTGTAATTAGTAGCATTCACTTTTATCTCTTTGTGGTTCTTCTATCCCATTCTATTGTGGAAATTACTGTTTATATTATATTTTTTTGGCTCTACTTCACTCAAATAAATCTATACATCTGTAAATATATCACATTTGTATAATAACATTGCGTTCCATTTATGTACCCATAGCATATTTAGTCACTCTCCAGTTGATGGATATTTAATTTGTTCCCATTGTTTGCTACCACAAGAAATGCTACTATTAATATTTTGGTGGGCATAACAAAACTAATGAATTAATTAGATGTTTTTTTTTCAAATGAACCAACCCTTTACCCTCCCCCCCACTATGAGAATGCAAGAAAAACAAAACCATGTTACAAACATATATAATGAAAGAAAATTTCCAAATTGACCATGTTTAAAAATGTTTTACTGTGTACTCTTGAGTTATATGGCTACTATTTATCAATGACCCCCTTGTGGTGTAAATCTAGGTGAATCTTGGGATCAAAGGTATGGTCATTTTAATCACTGGTTGCACAATTCCAAATTGCTTTCCAAATCATAGGTCTACCAAAAATGCAATAATGTGGAGTATTTTCTCTTTTTTCTAAATAATTAGTGGACTGGCTTCCGATTTCCTCTTTCAACAGAAACTGGTCTCTTAATTGCCAAATCAAATGGCCTTTTCTCATCCTTCTTGACCTTTCTTCAGACTTTGACACAGCTCATTACTGTCTTATCTTTGATACTATCTTTTAAATTTTCAACACTACTCTTATCCTTTGGTTTCTCCTCTTTCCTATCTGACTCTCCTCAGACTCCTGTGTGAGAGCTTTATCCAGGCCTGTTAACTATGAGTGTCTGAACCCCCTACTCTTCTCTTTCATTATTATTTCACTTAGTAATCTTATCAGCTTCCATAGATTTAGTTATCCTTTCCAACCCGGAAATTCTCTGTTCTCATTATTAAGTCTACACTTCTCTTCTGACCTCCAGTCCCACATGTTCAGTTGTCTAAGGAACATCTTGGAACTAGATGTGCTAAAGACATCTTAAACTCAACATGTCCAAAACAGGATTTAGTCTTTTCCTGCAAAAGCTCCCCTCAGTTACATTATTTTTTATCCCTTATATATTTAATAGAAGGGTATATAGTAGATAACCAAATATATATTTTTTACTTGCACTCATACACACACATTTAATAACATCTCTGAAATTTTAATGAAGGCAGTACAACAGTCTGATTTTTCCCTTGCACTTTTATCCCCTAGTGCCTAGTCCAGTGCCTGGAACATGATAGGCACTTAAAAATACTTGTTGATTGGTTGATTTGATTTTCAGACAGAGCTAGCTTTTTATTAATACCTTTTTTCTGGAATGTTAAATATACTTGTGAAGTGTTATGATGGTCTAATTATAATATCATCACATTAAAAAATTTTCACATTTGTGGTAGCAAAGGTTTATAGAACATGAATATTTTTAAGTGGTAGAAGTGAAATGAAATAATTTAATCAAATTCTTGTCTATTTACATTAGAGGCAGTGTGGTATAATGGGTAGAGAGCTGACTTTTGAGCCAGGAAGATCTCTCAAGTCCAACCTCTGATAACTAGTGATTCTGTGATTCCAAGCACATCATTTAATCCCTCTATTTTCTAGGCAATCTCTAAGACTTTAAGTTGCAGAGAATGCATTGTACCTGTATTGGTAGAGGGAGTTTTCTTAAAAGGGAATTCTCTGTACCAATGAAATCACAGGTTCAGTCCTGATCCCTGTCCCTATTTTACACAGCACACCTGAAATTAGTAACACACAATTCAAAGATCCTTTTGCTGTCTCTTGAAATAGAGTCAAAGGAACCTAAGGATAATAAAGATGTGTCAAATACAGATGATTTGGAACTTGAGTTGGAGAACCTGGAAATTAATGATGATACTTTGGAATTAGAGGGTGGTGATGAAGCAGAAGACCTTACAAAGAAACTTCTTGATGAACAAGGTAAAGCATAATTTTTGTAAAACATTTAGATTTAATTTTTGGATAATTTTGTACATAAACCCCTTTTATTAGCATATGAGATACTAGAAACTTACAGCTATTGACCCTGTGTTCTAAAGTTATTAGGTGATTACTTTGGGGGAATTGATCTTTATAATAAAAATGCTGTATATGTCTGCATGAACGCAAATTATTGATATTAAGTAGATGGGAAAATGAGGACTTTATAATTAATTGACATTTTACTTTTTCACTGCTTGACAGCATTTCCCAAATACTGAACTTATTTTAATTGCATGCTTCCAATATTTACAGATTAGCCATAAATTTATTTGAACATGATTCTTAATTTTGATAGATATATAGCAAAGATACACATTATTATGTTAGTGTTGGCAATTTAACTTAGAGAATCTGAATTTGAAGGATCCTTAGAGGCCATTGAATACGATTTGTACCTGAACAGGAATCATTCAACGAGTATTTATTAAGTGCTCGCTATGTACCAGGTGTTTGCTAAGTGCTAGGTATAAAAGGAAAAGCAAAAATAGTCCTTGCCTTCAAAAATCTGGGGAGATAGCATGTAAATAACTAGGTACATATAAGAGCTACACAGAATAGATAAGGGTATCATGTCTTACTCTCTGAGAGCAGAAGATATTAGCAGCCACAAGGACTGGGAAATGTCTCCTACAGAAGGTAAGATGTGAAATGAGTCTTGATGGAACCCAGGGAAATTGAGATTTGGAGATGAGGGAGTGAAACATTCCTGGCACTGCTGGTGGGAAGGTGATACCTAGAGCAAAGTCTTATTTTTTTTTAAGTAGAATACTGTAGGTTCCTCAGTGAATACATGGAGGGAATATAAATGTCAGAAGATTGTAAAGGTTTAAAAGGACAAAGTTATGAAGAGCTTTAAATTCTAAACCAAAGGTTTTAATTTTTGATCCTGGAGCTTATCAGGAATCATTGGATTTCATTATGTAGGGGTCTTACATGGACGGGTATGTACTTTAGAAATATTATTTTGGCAGCCAAGTAAAATCTGTATTGGAGTGGGGAGAAATGGTTATCTAATCTTTGACAGAAAAATTATAGAGAGGGACAGCCCACCATCTCCCTAGGCAAGCCATTTCACTTTTGTGTAACTCTACTTGTAAGGAAGTATCAAGTCTAAATTTTCCTCTTTGCAACTTAAATCCATTGTTCTACCTTTTCCCCTTTGGAACCAAACTGAACAAGTCTAATTCCTCTTCTTTGGTAACTCTTCAGTTACTTTAAGACAGCTGTCATTTCCCCTGTTTGCTTGGCTTTCCCTACCTACCCTATACCTGCAGTCTTCTCTTCTCCAGGATGAACATCCCCAGTTTCTTCACTGATCCTCATATATGGCTTGCAGTTGATGTCCTTCATCATCCTTTTTATAAGCTGCAGAGCATCCAGGGAAGAGCAATGTTCTTCTTATAGCAGTACCAAGTACTGACCACAGTACTCCATATGTGGTCTGACCAAGGCAGAGTACGGAGGACCATCACCTCCCAAATCTAGATAAAGTACCTCTTATTGTCACCTAGGTAGTTTAATTGATTCATTGACCTTGGGATCCACTAAGATTCCCAGCTCCTTTTCAGAATAAATTACTGCCTTGTCTCCCCTGTTTTATACTTGGGAAATTCAAAATGTGTTCAGTGATGTGATGTGGGAGAACTCTAGATATCTGGTTTATTTGGGGCTTGCAGTCTCCAATCTATATATGATTTGCCAGTTGAAACAAAGAATACAATGTTGGATGTTGTAGGGAAGGGCCCCAAGCTGCTGTTCTGCTTTGAAACTTGACTTAAGGGTTGAGCTTTCCTGTTTTTAAACTCTAACAAATTATGCTTCATGTTCATCTGCTTAGATATCTTTTCTGTTACCCTGTGGCTAAATAAATCTCTATACACTAGTCAATACCTCTTCTTTTCCATAAAAATAGCATGAAAATTTTTGTCAAATGCTTTGCTAAAATCTTAAGTCAACCATGACTCCTGTATTCTCTAGTAACTTTGTCAGTTATGAAGTTAGATTTGTCTGTACTGATGTTTAGGGTTTTTGTTTATTTGTTAATAAAGCTACACTGGCTATCTGTGATCTCTAATTTCTGTTTCCTAACATATTTATGATATGTTTTTCTGGAATACTTTTAATGCAATTGTATAATTGAAGATTGAAAGTAGGTCTTTTGGTCACTATGAGATCCATGATGCCATATCTTCATACTGGCTAACTTTTAAAAATGTCTTACCTAATATTATCAGCTAATATAAAGAAGGTCTTAATTCAGTTCCCTAAAATAGTCACATATATTTGAATTTGTACTATTTGAAGTTATAATTTTATAAAACATGGTAATTCTAGTACATCTAGAAATATATTGTGCAAATTTGAAAAATGGCAATACTTGAAGGGATTCATTACTGACAGTAATAATCTAGTTGTACATTATCCTGGCAAGAATTAGATGGTAAGAAAGCGTATTGAATATGTGCCTAGGAAAGAGTAAACATTCTTGGAGGCCTGGAGAAAAGGATGGAAGAAATCAGTGTTTTAGTATTTTTTTACTTAATCTGGAAGAGGACAGCATTTATACTGGATAGTGAGATGTGGGAAGCTTAATTTTTTGTTTTCCCCTTTATTTATGGGAGCAGCTATGTGATAGAATATTAAACTTTTGCATGTGGAGTCAGGAAGAAATAAATTCACATCTGACCGTATGTGCCATTCTGGGACTCTGACTTAAGTCACTCAACCTATTTTAGTCCAAATTTTCTCATATGCAAAATGGGAATAATAAAAGCACCTGCTTCATAAGAATTGTAAAAATTAACATACACAAATCATTTTACAAATCTCAAAGTACTACCTAAATGTTAGTTATTACTAATATTATTATTTCGTTTTTTAAAATGTCTGCCAAGTAGTATTTTCTGTTCTTGAAAAGAGATAAGGAATATAGTACTCCTGTGATTGTTATATGTATTTCACTAAGATAAAATGATACATATTCGTTGATAATATATTAACTGATTATAAATTGTTTTTATACTTGGGAAACTCAAAATGTGTTCATTGATGTGATGTGGGAGAACTCTAAATATCTGGTTTACTTGGGGCTTGCAGTCTCCAATTTAGATGTAAATGCATAAATGATTATATCTTGAGACTGTTTAATAGAATTGAATGTGATTTCATAAATTTTTTAAAAATTGGATTTAAGTAATTTTACTGTTAAGTCAAATATGACAGAATCATAATGATGTTCTACTGCATTACATTTACATTTGAACCTAGTAATTTTTAATGGTAACCACTTGGTATGTTCTTGGCTTTTTGTTTTTGAAAACTTAAAAAGAAGTTAGCTTTTTACTTTTTGTTCAATAAATTTAAGTTTTCATAGAATGTATGTTGACTTTCAGTGATGCATGGCAGGGATCAACAACCTATGACCTTTAAGATGATTCTGAGTAACCGCAAAATTGAGTAGGCAGAATTTGTCTTTGGTATCCTTACCTTATTTATTTATTTAATTTAATTTGATTTAATTTGATTTTTCCTTGCATGCCCTAATACTCTCATCTCCCCTGGGTATGTTCTACCTTTTGGGTATATAATCCATGTTCTATTTGTCTGCTGGATAGGTTGTCATTTGATCCCAGCCATGTTTGTTATTTGCTAAGGTATTAGTTGATAACTTTATGAGTACATGTAAATAAAAGTCTTTAGGACTGTTTTTTTTAGGGTTGGATTATAGAAATTGAATAGTACAGAAGATCCTCAATTCTCATTCTTCATTTGTTCCATTAAGAGGTTTGGGGGCGTATTCCCATAAGAGGTTCCTTCCATAATTCTACTTAGGGGTCCTAGCACAAAAGGTAGGACTTAAACTCTCAATTGCCTCATAAATGAATTAATACATGAAGATTTAGCATGCCAGCTGTGAAAGGTTGTCAACCTCTGTGGTTCATGGCTTGACCTTGACCAGTGACTCTGAACTCTTTGAACTACTCTGTACTTGTTAGTTTTCTTGGGATTTTGTAGTTACATATTCTTCCAAAAATATTTGTTGTTGAATGGTAATAGTGGTGTGCAAAAAAACTGGGACAAAAAGAAATCATTATATTTGTTGACTTTTGATGACTTTTTTCCATTAAAAAAAAAACTTAATGTACAATATTTTCCTTTTGCTGCAGTTGTTTTACAAAACTTGGTATAGAATTTATGAATTGACATTTTCATTCTTGATCATGAAACAATACCCATTTCAAATTATAAGCTTTTTATGAGGAGTACATTTTTTTAAATCTGTCCTTAATTATAGCCAATGATATGTTCGAGCTGGCTCAAGAGAGCTGATTGTTAAAATTTCAGGAACTTGGAGAATTGATTGTTAAGCAAAACCTGTGTACAGTTCAATCAATGGGTAAAGTTATTTGTTACTTTAAAAGAATTGGTATGTATTTTCAATTACTTTAAATAGTTGCAGCTTTATTACTGAATATTTGAAAATGAACTTAATTGCTTTTTGTTCTGATGGTATGAATATAATTCTGGGAATAAAATTGAGTAGCATTGATATTGTTAAACAGTTTCTTATAATTATTTGACATTGTTAAAACTCTACCAATTGAAATTATTTTGATTCAGTATTTGAAATAAAATTAATTATTTAAAAATGTTTTTGGATAAAATTTATTCTGTTCATCACAAATCTAATAAAAATCAAGTTAAAAACTGAAATTTGAAATTCTTAAAATTAGTTGAGTACTAGAACCAAGAAGGGTGGCATGTGGTTTAAAAACTGCTACTGCTTATTATATGGGTTGTACTGCATTTTCTATGCATTTTTCTCATTCTTTTTTTTCTAGCATGGCAAAGACATTAATGAACATTCATTTTCTGCAAAACTTTGCTTTAATATTCTTGAAGAATTTTCATTACTTTTACTTGCATTTTAGTGAAAGTCAGCTAACATTCAGAAAGCACAAAATCACAACATAAAAGTTTTGGAAAATTTAAAGATTGGTGTCAGAAAACATGAATCTTAAATTGAAGATTTAATTTTCAGTATGATAAGTTTAGAAAAATTCTACCTAACAAAAATAATATTGCCATAACATAAAAATAAAGCTTAATGATTCTTCACAAAAGATTTTTTTGTGGTGGAATACTTTATATTTAGTGATAATAAACATTAATTTATTCTGTAATTTCTAAATTTTTCTTTATCAGATTGATATCAATCTGATCTCAATTGATATCTCAATCTCAAGATATCAAATCTTCTTGCAGCTTATCAATCTCTTGATTTTTAAAATTAAAAATGTTTTTTCTAATAATGTGTGTACATTTATGTGTATGTATGTATGTATATATATGTATGTATATGTACTGTATATGGGATGGGGCAGGCTGGAATTTGAAGCCGGAAATGAGGTATTTATAGAATCTTTGGGATATTTAGAATTTTTAAGGTCATGTTTTAGAAAATGCTTGATTAATCTTTTCAGTGATTAAGAAAACAATCCTAAGACTTGGTATTTATTACACCAAATATAAGTTTGTATGTGTTCTTTTATATTTTGTGTTTTTTAAAAGCATGTTTTATAATAATAATTTTTAATTAGAACAAGAAGATGAGGAAGCCAGTACTGGGTCTCATCTAAAGCTCATAGTAGATGCTTTCCTGCAACAGTTGCCGAATTGTGTCAATCGAGATCTCATAGACAAGGTATGGTTAATTTTATGTACCTCTGCTCATGGACATAAGCTCTAGTCTTGTATCTTGACCTGTGATTAATAATATATGTAAATATAAATCTTTTCTTAATGATGTACTAAGAAGCCTAAGAAATGAGTTTGTCAGTAGAATACATTTGTATTCCACAAATGTATTCTGTGGAATTGTGTTTATTAGTTTTTATCTGTCATTGTGTCTTCAAATAACTGACTTTTATGACTGAATTTGTTAACATTTGATTAGCTTTATATATATAATCTAATAAATTTTGGAACTCCACAGAAATATATCTGTCTACTTTAGAACTACTTAGTCTAAAAAGTTACAATTTGTGATTTCTTAAAAAACCCTTCTCCTTTTCCCATACATAACATGGTGCTAAAAGTCACTGAAAAAAAATGATTGATTGTATATTAGTACTTCTCTCTTAAAGAATTTGTGATTTTTGAAGGCTACATTTCCATTGGGAATTATTTTGTGTATTTGGAGCTATTTCTTTTTCACTAAGTTCTCCTTATATCCAAAACTTAAAGGAGAGTTGTCCTTGTTTTATTATGCTAGAAATATGGCTTTGGATGAATTGTAGAATCATACTGTTATAGTTAGGTGACATTATTCTGACTCAGATATTAAAAGCTCCTGCTATTGGTCACAATAAGTTCTGGATAACACTGTGGAGAGTGAATGATTGTTAATATGTTCTACCTCATCTTGTTTCCCATAGCTTCATTAATTCTAACAATGGCCTATAGGGAGAGGAAGAATTTAGTTGTAGAAATATAGTTGTAGAAAGTCGACATTTCATAGTTTGTTAAAATAGTAGTGTTGGTGAGAAGTTTCAACATTTAGTTTTTGAATGAAGGAGCTAAAGTCCAGAGAGTTGAAGTTACTTGGCCAAGTTCTTAATATCACAACTCAGACTAGCACCAAGATGACCTGATTATACAATCCATTATCTCTTTTGTAGGGAGAGAGTATGGGGAGGCCTTTCAAATTGTGACTGTTTTAACTTCTAAAAACAGTCTTCTCTAAGATCGCAACATTTTCTTTATTGCTATATTTGTGTTTTTATATTTAATTACAGCATAATTAAGGCCAGGAATCACTTTTTTAAAAAAATTCAGCTATCTAATGGAAGAAATAGGAATTGCAGCTTTAAAAAGCCAAATTGAAATTTAAAATATATGAATAATATGGCTGGAAATGTGAAATCTCTCCTGCATAGTACCTGCAAATACATCAGTAGCCTTTATGTTTTCCATGTCTATGTGTGATTGAGTGTAAAAATAAGGCAGCTATTTTTCCTCTTCCTCTAGATAAATGCAGATGAATTAGATAAGGACTTCTTAAACTTTTTCCATGTGTGACCCCTTTTCACCTGAGAAATTTTTATGTGAATTTGGGTACATAGGTACCAAAAATAGATATACAAATCAAACATTTACTGAGAGTAAATCATATTTTTGTGACCTCCACATTCAGTTACAAGATCCCATTTAGAGTTGTGATCCCTAGTTTTAAAAAGCTGGGAATTGGACAGTTTACTCATTTTGACTTGACTTCTTCAGGTTTTTTTCCTAATTATTAGCTTTCCTTTCCTTTATACTTTTCTAAAGTGTAACAGAGTCCTTCATATGTTTGTTTTTGTTTTTTTTATGGTTAGTTTGTTTTTATAGACCATTGGCTTTGTAGCTCTCTTGGAAAACTATATAAAGCTTTTTAAATAGATTAAAATTAACTTTCTTGGGGTCTGCAGTAAACAGATAATGTATATTTGAGGCACAGAACTCATAATTAAAGATTGTTTTATTCTTTGTTTATGCAGAAATATTTGTATTTTATTTTTTATTAATTATTTCACAGATAGTATAGTTGAAAAAGAATCGCATTGAGACCAATTAACTGTTGCATGTTGTACATATGTTAACAAAGTTTCAGTTCTAAGTAGGTTGTTGGAAGTTTATTACATTACTAAAAAGATGGGATTTCTGTGTTGCCATCTATCTTCAAAATAACCAGTTACTAGGTACAGCTAATTAGCATAGTGGAATAGAGCACTGATCTACAGGATGACCTGATTTCAAATCTAACCTCAGCCAATACAGTAACTGTGTAACTTTGGGCAAATCATTTAACTCAAATTGTCTTCAAAACAAGAGAATAATCACTTATTTAAAATCCCTGGAGCCTAGAATTATTAGAATGCATAAGCAAATGATTTATAATAGCTTTGGAATGTTTCCCTCTGTTCTTTGTATTCTAATAAACCTAGCAAAATGCTCTGTTAACTTAGTGATTAATTTCTTTGATGTCAATTTAAGAATTTTTATAAATGCAGAGTTAGTCTCTTCAAGGGTCATTTCATTTTTATCTTTCTATTCTTAGTGGCTAGCACAATGCTTAGCATAGGTAATTAAATAGTTATTGATAGATTTACATTTGTAGATAATAGCTGTAAAGCTTGATGAGTACAGAAGTTTAACTTTGATTAAAAATTGTCAAGAGTTCCAAAAAGTATGAGAAACTACATCATTCTAGCAAAGACCTACTTTTTGAATGGTCTTTAAGTTTACCCTGAACTAATGAAGAAAATAGAAGTTTTTCATACACCATAGAAATTTGAGAGCCCTCCCTCAGTCTGAAACACCAAGGTTTCTATGTCTGATAAAGTTAATGAATTAAACGTGAACTTTTGAAAACCACTGTGAATTTGACTGTTGAAGTATCTGGGGCATCATACTGTACTGAAACAATTACTGGACTAATAAGTCAGAAGACTTGAATTCTAATTTTTTTCTCCACTAACTAGATGTGACCTTGGGCAATTAATTTTGGGGCCTCTATTTTCTTATTTGTAAACAGTATCTTTGAACAACATATCTTACAGGTAATTGTAAGTAAAGTGCTTTGTTAATTTTACTTTAATATAGCTTGTAGCTGTAATTCTTTTTAAAAACCCTAAATCTATCAGTTTTTTTTTAAACCTTCTAAATACACCTTTTCTGGTTTTTCATATTTTCAGCTATGTTAGAACTCATAGCAGATATTTGGGGAAATGTTATAGAGAAGTAGATTTATTGAGAGATAAAACTACACTGCAAGATTGTTTGTAATCTAGTAGAATTTTGAGCTACCAAGTTTCCGTTGTCTAGTATCCTTTCAGCTACTGAGTTCTATGATTAGTATTCTGAGTAATACATTTCCCCCTTATTTTTAGTAGATATACCTTTCATTCTCTATACTTTTTGTGATTCATGATGTTTTTCCAAGCTACATATATTCTAAACTTCCCAAATTTTGATTACTACTTAACTCTCATATGTTGAATGCCAATGAAGTGGAAATATGAAATTGATTTGAGAGAGCATAATGGTTCAATCAATGTGAAGGTCAAACATTTATCACTGGTAGATTTGCAATATATTGCTCATGTTTATGGGCTAAACCAAATAAGACTAGCGGAGGCATAATCATAGGTGATCAAACAACTGTTTCCACATTCAGGAACTTTGAAAGTTTCAGGGGATAGGAGGAGCAGAGACAGGGTTGATATTAGTGGAGGAATGTGGGAGGAGTTGGGGATAGGCCTATGGAAGAATCTAGGTAGAACCTTGTGTCTAGGTCCCAGCCTTATCTAAAGGTATGCTAATCAAGATCATCTTTGAGCTTGGGGCTTGGATAGATGAATTAAGACTTATAATGGAAGCTGGATGAAATTAAAAGTTGCAGCTTCACATAATTATATGCTAACAAGACAGTCTAGGAAAACTGATCTCTAGCATTTCCTGACTAGGGGAACAGAATAATCTGCTTTTGAGTTCACATCATTACTGTTATGATGTTTCCTATAATTACTTGCTAGACATCATCTTGCTGTTTTATTTTTCACATTTATTATTTACTATCTGGGTAAATAATAATTAAAGGATTAAAATTCTCAACAAGTCCTTTTTTACCTTAGTTGGCTGCTAAATTTCTAAATTACATATTTAAATTTATATTTGCATGGGGAGGGATTATATTCTGGAAATATAGTGGACCTGTCGAATTTTTTTTTTCTGTTCTTAAGATTTATTTAGATATTTATTGATGTCTTATTTTTTTTCTTATCATCTACATTTCTCCTTCTATCCTTCCCTTTAAGGCATTAAGAGATGCTTCCAGAGAGCCATCTGTATAAGCCCTTGTTGTTTTTGATATGCTTATAATATTTTTATTTTATCAATTTGGTGAAACATTGTAGTAGATTGAAATATGGCTTTAAAAGAAAAAGATTTGATTTTTTTTTTCCCTGTAGGCAGCAATGGATTTTTGCATGAATATGAACACAAAAGCAAATAGAAGGAAACTGGTTCGAGCACTCTTCATAGTTCCTAGACAAAGGTAGTTATAACAATATAAAATAGCTTGATAAGTTCTTTTTTTGTTGTTGTTTCAATAATCTTAAGGGTGAATTATGTTCTAAATTCTCATTTTTCTTCCAAATACTACTCCTATGTATTGAATTTATCAAGTCTTCATGCATCCATGTTGATTCTTTTACTAAAGAAGTTAAAAAGTTTCTCCAGGGATTTATCTGTGATTTTAAGATAAAGTATTTAAAGGAATGTAATGTACATTTATTAAAAACTGTAATCTGTATTTTTGTCTTTGTTCTCAAATAGTGCAATAGTGAATGATAAATACCACAGTGTTTTGAGAGTTTTTCCATTAAGTTCACTGTATAAGCTTTTTACATCATGTTCCACCCAGAGTCTAGGTTAAATGCTTTGTGATGTCTTGAATAGTTAAGTGTGTATATATGCGTGTGTGTATATATACACACATACATCCAATAGACATTCTATGCAAATCATTTATCAAACTGATGACTATAGATGAATCAGTTTTTATTTGTACTTATTGCCTAATTTTTTTCTCTTGATACTTTTCTCATATTCCCTTATTGGGTTTCTTCTTCCCCTAAAAATCTCCTTAAGATTGTGTATTATTGCAAGGAAGAATAATAACTTTTTCTTTGAAGTGTGCTTGCATTTAGTTGTAGGGTATTCATATTAATGGACTTCTTTTGACTCTCCATAAATGTAATTGAAACAAAAAAAATTTTTTTCCTGTAGGGATGAAACTGCTATCATGTATTACTTATTATTGGTAGTGGCAGAAGAGTTAGTCTTTTTCATTGGTGGAGAGATGTTCCATATTAAGAATTTTTTAAAAATTCAGTACCCAAACAATAATATTTAGTGAAAGATAAATTTTGAAATTATTAAAAACTTCATCTTTTAAAATAGTGGATATTGTTTAATTTAGGATGGAACATTTTATATTCAAAATAGTTATTTAGGATGTGTCAAGATATTCTTTTATGCCATTATAATAATTAATACAATATATATAAGGAAATGTGTGCACTTTGGAATCACAAAATAAAACATTTCTAAAGCAGAAGGATGAGGTATTTTTTTGTTAAAGAAATTCATGTATATATTCAGAGAACTCGGCAATCAAATTTAGATTTTCAAAAAGGCATAAGAAGAAAATAGAAGTAAAGTTAGGTAATGGAATATTAATATAAAAGCATAGTGATATAGACAGTACATATATGAATACAAAACCATAATGATATAGGCAAAAATGGCTGCTTAAGCTAGGTGTTGTTAACCTTATTTTTGTGTCACAGACCTCTTTCAAAGTCTGGTAAAACATATAGGTACTTTCTCAGAATGTTTTTAAGTACATATAGTACATAGGATTACAAAGGAAAGCAATTAATTGAAATATAAGTTAATGGATCTTAGTTGAGAATTCTTGGTGTAGCAGCCTTGTGTTAAAGCACAGAAACTCACATATAAGCACAAAGACAGTCCTTGCCCTCGGGGAGGTTACCTTTTAAAGAGCAAAGACTTCACTTTAGGAATTGAAAAAGGTAGAGGGAGACTAAAGTATTCAGAATAGTTGAATGGCACAGAAAATCCAAAGAAATAGTTGATGGGAGAGGAATGAGACTTGGCTGGCCTGGAAATCCTCTCTCAGTGGAGGTTCAAGGAGAGGGAGAAGCTACAGAGAAAGGGGCTAATTTTAATGTGTGAATTACAGGGTTATAGTGAACTTCCAAGAAAAAGAAGTTTCTGGGAAATGATAAAGAAAGTGCTGGCTTCAATCTAGAAAGGAATGAGGAATAATTTATTATGTTAATGTCTTATAATTTATTTAACCACTTCCAATTTATTGAACATTAGCTTGCTTATGGTTTTTGATGAATTTTTATTTTTTATTTTTTGAAATTACATATAATGCCACTAACATTTTTTTTATTAGGTGGAAGGAAAAGGTAAAAAAAATTTACATGATAACTTACTTGTATATTGTATGTTGTATATTTGGAGGAAATAGCAAGTTGTGTACAGTAGTTTTGCACTTTCATGTGTAGTCATCTTTTTTTATTGAAGTGTTATGGAAATGCTTGTTTTCTATGAACTAAAAATAAAATAAATTTGAGAAAAAAAAAAAGAATCCCTAATTAAACCCATATAAACATAGAGGTCTTAGGAGAAAAGTTTCTAGACAGTCAACTCAAGATAAATCAGCATTATGATATGGCATTTATTAAAGCTATGCACTCTTATTCTCCATTTAGAAAAATGTAATATGAGGAGCACACCTGGAATATTGTGTTTAATTCTAGATGCCATAATTTCCTTATTTTTAGAGTTTCATATTAAAAGTTCTGAGTATAACAGTTCCATATAATTCAGACATTTTCACACATAAAGTAAAAAAGAAAAAAGATTTGTATTGGGAAGTTGTGAATGTCTCTGTATAATTTGCCGTTCCTCTGTATTCAGCTATTAGATTCAATAATAAATTTAGTACATTACTTTAAGATGTCTTGATTATATGTGATTCTTACTGGTTTTTTGTTAAATATTGGAAGAAAAACAAAACCTTTCCAATGAATATGCATAGTCAAGCAAAACAAATTTCCTTATTAATGGAATCTGAAAATGTATGTCTTATTATGTATCTTCAGTACTCCCAGGTGCCACATTTAGAGAGGACATTGATAAAAAATGAAGAATAACTAGAATACTGTAGCCAACGTGGGGAAGAATCTTGAGGTCATGCTATATGGAATTGGTTGAAAGAACTGAAGATATTTAAGTTGGAGAAGAGAAGACTTCAGGGAGGGATGATAAAGTGTCTTTAAATAGCTGTTGGGTTGCAACTTAACAATGATTAGGCTGATGATAATTAGATTTGTTCTGCTTGCTCAGGGAGGTCAAACTGGGAGTACTAGTTTGAAATTGAGAATGATTTAGAGATTATAAATATTAGAGGTTATTAATAATTAAAACTATCAAAAAATTAATTTTCATGCCTCCCCCGTCTCATTTTTTTTTGTTTGTTTCCCAACTAGCCATATTGATTATGTTATTATAAAAATTTTCTAATCTTAATGTATCATTTCTTCTGACTCTTAACTTTTGTCTGGCTATAAATTTTTTCCTTTTCCATAATTGTGAGTGAAGCCCTAATTTTCTCATAGGACTTTTAATATTGCCCTTTAATTCATTTGGAATTTATTATAAAGTGTAAAAACTAATCTAATTTTTTTTTTGAAATTTTTTCCAGCTTTCCCAAGCTGGAATTAAGGAATTAATCTTGTTGAATGTTATAAAGCTTATGGAATACTACCACATTAATAGGTGTATTTATTTTTTTAATAATAACTTTTACTTTTCAAAATACATGCAAAGATAGTTTTTAACATTCACCCTTGCAAAACCTTGTGTTCCAAAATTTTCTCCCTAGGTATATTTATTTTTAAGTTTTATCTAGTGTATTCTATTTTCCTACTTTGATCAGCACCAGATACTTTTGGCAATTAATTTCTTTGTAGCATATTTTGAGATTTGACAACATTTTTTTTTCCAAAAACTTTTTACTTGGATGCAATGGAGTTCTAAATTCTCATTACTAATTGCTCAGTAATTATTAATTACTCATTAAATAGTTTTAAATTTTCATATGCGATCTTGTTGGAAACAGTAAGAAACTTTCAGTTTATTCTTTGATGAGCATGGAAAAAGTGAGAGACCTAGTTTATGTGAATGCAGTTATGTTGTTTACATATGCATTTGATTATATTTGAACTAATCTTCAATCTTTTGATTATGTCTAAAATTCTTATATTTGTATCTATGGAAGTAATAGATATCTGTAGATTTTTGCTAGTAGTAATAATTTTCTTTCTTCTAAATAGCCCCATGAGTTAGGTACTTCAAGTTTTATTCTCATTTTGTGGAATGTGGAAACTGAAGCTCATAGAATATAAGTGACTTGCTCTCAGTTATACAGTGAGTAAATATCAAAGGCAAGATTCAGACCCTTAAGTCTCTCCTGATTCCAAGTTCAGTATTTTTTGCCATTGTGTCATACTTCCTCTAGTATCAGTTTTCCCACTAATTAGTGTATGAATGAATTAATTTATGAAGTGTTGATCACTGTGTAAAGTAATGGGATACACATACAAAAGCAGTCAGTCCTTCTGTCCTGAAGAGGTTACATTCAAGTAGGGAGGGACATATAGGAAAGTGATAGCCAAAGAAGGGACCCTTTGTTCTAGAGAGTTACAGCGTTAGCAAGTGAGACTTTATAATAGATTGGCACATCCCTTTCTAGGAGCAGTGACAGAGATTATTTGGTCATATTATCAGAACTGCAGAACTTGGGAAGAGGGAGGTTGGGTACATGAGCTATCTTTCAGAAGAATGAATGGGGCTGCTTAAAAAATGATGGTGACTTATTCACTCAACAATAAATAGGGTCTTCAGGTTAAGTTAAGTTAAACTAGGGAAAAGGCTTCTGATTTGGGTGGTAGATTGAGAAGATGGTTGGGACATAGGAAAATGGTTTGGTAAAAGGATCTCAGTTTCTGCCATTATCAAGTGAATATTGAAATGAATCATCTTTAAGAGTTTTTTCATTGTTAGAATTCTTTGATCTAAGTTTGGGTACTATCTTTCAAAAATATTCTTTTTTAGGAGGTAAATAAGTAATTACAAAATCATACATGTTACCTGCAGTGTGTTTCATCTCATCATGTCAAGTCTTAGATTTTCAAACAGCTATAAAATGCAGTTTGGGGAACTTCTGGGCTATATAGTCAAGATAATGAAATAGAAAAAAGCATTCATTTGAGCTCTCCCTACATTTCCCTCCAAACAACTTTAAAATAATTCCTCAAGTCAAAATTAGGAGTGACAGAGCCAGTAAAAGATCTTAGTGAGACATTCTTCTAGCCCCAGGCAGTTTGGGAGATTGAAAAAAGAGATTTGTAACACAGAAGTGGAGGCTCATCTGAAGCCAGTGTGAATAAAACACCAATGGAAGGACTAGATGATAGATAGCAACAGAAATAGCAGCAGCTTTGGGAACTCTCAAGCAAAAGATGGCAAGGAGACTTGGTAATTGGTCAGAAAGATTCCAAGGGACCCCTGGGTTAGCACTGGACTCAGGATCAGATGTTGGAGGTCTTTGACACCTCCGTTGCCTAAACCCACTTTTGGATCATAATTCAAGGGCAAAAAAGGATATGTTAGGCCTCAAGGGAGTAATGAAAGCCTTGTGGAACTTGGTTCTAATATATTTGATTCTAAGGGAATACAGTCCTGGAGGAGCAGTATTGAATAAAATCTTAAAGGATTAGAAGCCTTTCTTGGCTAGGGACCATAATGAAGACCAGAAGAGCAATGACCACACCTTTCTTTATATCACACCATTTTGGAAACACTGAAAACTTCCAACCCCTCCAAAAAAAAACCTAGTTTAAAACTAGCTGTACAAAAAAACTCTAAAACTTTAGACAGTGTCCTTTCTTTCCTTCACTCTCTCCCAAAACTGAAAACTAATTTTAAAATAAAGTCCAAAAGAAATAGAATGGGAAAATGAGCATACAACAAAAAAGGAATCTGACCTTACTAAGTTACTGTAGTGAAAGAAAAGATCAAGGCACAAACTCAGAAAAAGACAATGAAATCAAAAGAGCTTTAAGCAAAGACTCAAAAGAAAATATTAATTAGAGACAAGCCACATATGGATTGCTGGAAGATCTAAAATATGATTTTTCAAAATCAAATGAGAGGTGAAGGAAAAAAGTAAGTTAAGAAATGAGAGCAAAGGAAGAAAATCATGAAAGGACGTTTAACAGCTTGGTAAAAGAAGCAAGAAAAAATATTATATTATTTTTAAAATTCCTTAAGAAAACAATTAACCAAATAGAAAAAAAAGAAGTACAAAAATTCACATTCAATCCTTAGAAAACAGAATTGGCCAAATGGGAAAGGGAGGAACAAAAGCTTACTGAGGAAAATAATACCTTAAAAATTAGAATTAGGCAGATGGAAGCTGATGACTCCATGAAACATAAAGAAACAATAAAATAAAGTCACAAGAATATATAAAAATAGAATAAAATAAAATACCTCATTGGAAAAAAAAAATCTGCCCTGGAAAATAGATCAGGGAAAGATTAGAATTATTGGACTACCTGAAAGCCATGATAAAAGAAATAGCCTAGATATCATATTTCTTCTTTGTTTAATTTATTATTATTATTATTATAGCTTTTTATTTACAAGATATATACATGGGTAATTTTTCAGCATTGACAATTGCAAAACCTTTTTGTTCCAATTTTTCCCCTCCTTCCCCCCCACCTTCTCCCGCAGATGGCAGGTTGACTAATACATGTTAAATATAGACATCATATTTCAATAAATTGTCAAGGAGAACTTCTTTGTTATCCTAGAATGAGAAAGTAAAATAGAAATTGGAAGGATTCACTGATTACCACCTGAAAGATCTCAAAACAAAAACTTTCAGGAATATTGTGGCCAAATTCAAGAGCTCCAGATTCAAACAGAAAATACTTTAAGCAGCCAGAAAGAACTAATTCAAATACAGCAGAATCGGTGTAAAGTTCATCCACGATTTTTAATTTGCCATGTTAAAAAGAGCATTAAGGTTTGGAATATGATTCTCTGGAAGGCAAAGCAACTAAGTTTATAACCAAAAGAACAATCTGACTATCAAAACTGAGTGTAATCCTTTTTTAAAGGAGGAAATGGATATTTTATGAAATAGAGGACTGTTCTGATAAAAGGACCTAGCTAAATAGAAATTTTGATATTCAAATAAAAGAGACATGAGAAGCATAAAAAGGTAAACATGAAAGAGAAATCATAAAGGACTCAGTAAAATTAAACTGTTTATATTGCTATATTCCAAGATGATACATGTAACCCCTAAGAACTTTATCATAATTAGAGCAGTTAAAAGACAGTGTAAATGTGAGTTAATTGTGTTGGATGAATCTTCAAAAAGGGTGGAGAAAGGAATAAGAAAGAATGAACTGAAAGAAAGGAGAAGAGAGGAAGAATGGGAAAATTCTCATATATTAAAAAGGCATTCAAAAAAGTTTTTTTTACAGTGTAATGGAAAAAGATTACATTAAATAGGTTCAAAAAATATGTATATATACACATAGAGACAGTTCTTGCATTATGTAAATTAGCATTATGCAAATTCAGCTTTATATTAAGAATTCTGAGAGATATCTGTATTCTTCCCCCAAAATGCCTGTGTTAACTTTATTATACATTACTCTTTGTTCCTGCCCCTTGGCTTGGTGCTCTGCCGCCTCTTACTTCCCCCTCCTCCCCCCCCCAAAAAAAAAAAAAAAAAAAACACGAAACAAAACAAAATACAAAACCCAACACCCTTAAAAAACCTTTCATGTGAAAGCAGAAGAGAAAGCCACCATTGTTTCTGGGTCAAGGGCCTTGGCTTGAGTCTTCTGGCACTGAGGAAGGAGAGCTTTGCCCCCTTCACTCCATTTGCACGTCAGGTTTGACATGTCTGTGTTTTAACCATGCTTGGCTACTACATGTCTGTGTCTGGCCCTGTATGTCTGCTGTCCTTCTTTCTGTGTTCCAGCTCAAATATGTCTGTCACCTGTGTATTTCGCTTGGCCAGTCTCCCACATGGCTGTCCTTAGCCCTCTTGTGTTCCTTATACTACTCTTGCTTCTCTGTTGCCAGCCTCTCTTTGTCCTTTAATTGTATGCTGGCCTCTTATCTCCAAAGGTGAAAAGTATCTTTCCTTGCTCTGTCCTTCCTTTCTCCGTGTCTACCATGTCTACCGGCAGATTCACATTATGTAAAAATTGCTTTATTTTTAGTCTGTGAAACAGTCCATTTAAGTATTCTTAATTAATTGCATTCTCAATTGGTAATAGAAATCTATTTTATCCTTTTAGGAGAAGGGGCATGGGAAAGGGTGATAAAAGAGAGAACAGATAAATAAAAACGGGGGTCAGAAGTACTTTAGAGGGAGGGGCAAGATAAAAAGAGAAGAGGATAAATAGAAGGATAAGAAAGGAGGGAAATACTCATAACTGAATGTGAATGGGATGAATGATACATAAAATGGAAGCAGGTAGCTGAATTTAATTAGAAACCAGAATGCTATACTATGTTAATGAGAAACACACTTAAAACAAAGAGACATACAGAGTTAAAAGAGGGCCTGGAGCAGAATCTATTGTACTTTAGCTGAAGTGAAAAAGGCACTAGTAGGAATCCTCATCTCAGACTTAGGAAAAGCAAAAATTAACTTCATTAAGAGGGATAAGCAGAGAAAATACATATTTCTAAAAGGTACCGTTAGACCGTGAAATAATAGCAATATTAAACATGTGCACCAAATGGCATAGCATCCAAATTCTTACAGGAAAAATTAACTGAATTACAGGAGGAAATAGATAGTAAAACTATACTAGCAGAGGATCCCAATCTTAGTCTTTCAGACTTAGGTAGTTATAACCATAAAATAAACAAGAAAGAAGTTGAGAAAATAGAAAATTGGAAAAGTTAGATATGTTAGACCTCTGGAGAAAACTGAATGGAAACAGCAAGCATATCTTTTTTTTTTTTTTTTAAAGCTATATAGGGCACCTTCACCCCGCCCAAATTGTCCATATAGTAGGGCATAAAAACTTTGTAACAAAAAGCAGAAAAGCAGAATTATTAAATGCATCCTTTTGAGACAATAAAATGCAATAAAAATTATATTCATTAAAGGGTTGTGGAAGTAGAGATTAAAAATTAAGTAAAAACAAAACAACCTAGTCCTAGAGAATAAGTCAAAGAATAAAACTTAAAAACAATATTTTCTTTAAAGAGAATAACAATGACACAATATTTAAAATTTATATCTTTAAATATCTACACTAATGAAAGAGGGATAAATAAATAAATAAATCAAAGAATTGGAGATGTCACAGAAAAAATAAGAAAAAGAACAAATTCCCAATTAAACACTAAAATGGAAAAGAGTTTATCAAAATGGGAAGTTAAGAAACAACAACAGACTCTTGACTTAATATACAAAACTGACGTCTTATGGGGAGTGAGCAGAGCCAATAAAATAGAAGAACTATAGGTTAATTTGATTTAAAAAAAAAAAAGAGAGAGAATCAAATTACCATTATCAGAAATGAAAAGGGTTAATGCATGACCAGTAAAGATGAAATTAAAGCAATTATTAGGAGTTATTTTGCCCAATAATAATGTCAGTAAAACGGACCATCTAAGTAAAATGCATGAATATTTACAACAAATATAGTTGTCTCAAATTAGCAGAAGAGAAAGTACAATATTCAAAAACATCATCTCAGAAAAATATGTTGAATCAGACTCAAATGAGCTTCTTAAGAGAAAAAAACATCATCAAGAGCAGATTAATTTACCAAAATTCTACCAGATATTTAGGGAAAAATTAGTCCCAGTACTACATAAACTATTTGTTTTATATATATATATGTAAAGGCAGCTTACCTTTATATGTTTTATGACTTAGATATGGTTTTGATATCTACATCAATCAGTAAAAAGGGAGAAAGTAATCATAGAGCTGTATCTTTAATGAATGATGTTATTGTTCAATTGTGTGAAATATTAGGGTACTTTTCCATTTCCTTTTCCAGCTCATTTTATAGGTAAGGAAACTGGAGCAAACAGACTTATAACTGACAAGTGTCTGAGGCTGTATTTGAACACAGGTCTTCCTGACTCTAGGCCCTAAAGTCTATACATTGTACCACCTAGCTGTCCTCCCTTTTCCGCTTATATCTTTCATCTGTAGTTTTTGATAATGGTAAAACCTTCATTGGATTGTGAGCTCCTTGAAGGCAGGGATCATGTTTTTTCCTTTCTAGAAAGTATCTGAAGCCAGATTTGAACTCTTAAAAATTAGTTTTTTCTGACCTGAGTCTGACACTCTATGATTTTAATGTAGAAACCAGGGAGAGCAAAAACAGAGAAAACTATAGACCAATTTACCTAATAAATATTTCTGCAAAAATCTTATAAAGAATACTAGCATTGTGGATATAGCAATGTATCAGAAAGATCATACATTATGAACTGCCAAGATTTATACTTGCAGGTGTAGTTCATTATTAGGAAAACTCAACATGATTGACCACGACAATAACAATAACAACAACAAAAAATGATTATCATGAGATGCAGGAAAACCCTTCAACAATGACAAATATCCTTCCTATTAAAAACATTAAAAAAAAAAAAAAAAAAGGAATCTATGGAGCCCTTATTAAGTAGTATCTATCTAAAACTAAGAGCAAGCATTGCTGTAAAAATTTGAAGCCTTCCCAACAAGATTAGGGAAAAATGTCCATTATCATATGTATAAATACAGTATTGTATTAAAAATGCTAATCAAAGCAATATGACAAAAACAGAAAGAAATTGATGGAATAAAAAGAAGTAGTGTGAGGAAGCAAAACTATCACTTTTTGCATATATAATAGTATACTTTAAAAATTTAGAAAATAAACTAAAAATTACCTGAAACAATTACCACTCTTAGTAAACTTGCAGAATATAAAATGATCCTACACAAATCATCAGCATTTCAATATACCAACAAAATCCAGCAGGAAGAGAAAGAGAAATTCCATCTGAAATAATTGCAGACAATATAATACTTGGGAGTAAATTACTTGGGACTTGTTGTCAAGACAAAGCCAAGGACTATTTGAATAGAAGTATAAAACACTTTTCAGCTAAATAAAGACAATAAACAATGATGAGAGAGATGATTTCAGAAAAACTTGGGAAGATTTATGTGAACTGATGGGTGCAAAATGAAATGACCAGAACTAGGGAAACATTGTACACTATAACAGCAGTATTGCAAAAGTGATCCACTGTGAAAAACTTGGCTACCCTGATCAAAATAATGATTTAAGAATATTACAAAGGATTCATGATTAAAAAAAAAATTGCCATCTGCCTCAAGAGAAAGAATTGATGAACTCTGGATGCAGTTTAAAGCATACTTTTAAATTTTTCTTTACTTTTCTTGTTGGTTTTTTGTTTTGTTTGTTTTTTTTGCAGTATTGCTTATGTGGAAAAGTTTTGCATGATTTTACATGTATAAGTGATATAACATTTCTTGCATATTTTAAGGAGGGAGAGAAAGAACTTGAAATTTAAATTTTTTTAATGTTGAAATTTTTGTACATAACATTGGGAAATATTTAGTGAAATAAAAATCCTGTTTGTTGAGATTTAAAAAAAATTGTTTTATAGATCTATTCAAATAGCATATTTGTACCTTGTGATGTCATTTAGTAAATATGACTACCTATTATTTGTTTGATTATTTTATAACCAGGAGATTCAAGGTTAGCAGTTGTGTATTAAAGAATTTTTCCATTACATATCATGTTCCCGTCAAAAGTAGAACCAGAAAGTTTTCTTTTTTTGTACTTGAACACTTTTACTTGCCAAATTCCATGGGAGTCCTCTGCATTTTTTATGTTGGCAAGTTTTTCTACTTGCATATCTATGTTTTGGAAATATTAAAATTGTTGTTGTTGTCATTTCAGTCTATTCAACTCTTTGTGAACTCAAATTGGGGTTTTCTTGGCAAAGATACTGCAGTGGTTTGCCATTTCCTTTTCCAGCTCATTTTACAGATGAGAAAATTGAGGCAAACAGGGTTAAGTGACTTGCCCAGTATCATACAGCTGGTAAGTGTCTGAGGTTGTATTGGAACTCAGGTCTTCCTGATTCTAGGCCCAGCACTTCATAAACTGTGCCATCTGTAACACCTAGTTAAGAAAACCAACAACAAAAAAAAAAAACCAAATCCTGGACATGTAATAGTAATACCCAAAGTGACATTTTTATACTACATACTTGCCACTTGATGGTGCTAGTGCATTAGAAATGTTTGAATTTCTATCAAAAGTTAACCAAGAGAGCCTTTTGAATGCCAGTTTCATAGTTTTTGACTCCTGCCTTTTCTTTATCATATTTCACTTATTAAACATATTGTAAACATAAACTTGCTTGTTTTCTTCAAAGAAAACTCCTTTGTGTTCTTTAATTGAATTGTAACAATATACTTTTACATTTGTTTTTTTGTTAGGTATTTTGAATGGAGATAAAATTAGTAGCTTTTATATCCTAAAAGAACTTCACATAGTTTTAGGGAAATGATTAAGTGGAAGATAATTGTAAATATATGTCCCCTTTTCTTCTTACTTATAAACTCATCAGACCTATCTGTTGCTTGATATTTTTTCTGTAGTTTTATGTACATGTTTATTAACTTGATAATCATTAACTATAATTCCTTCCAACCTTGAAAATATAAATACATGGTTTTGTGATTAATTAACTAAGGAAAAATCCATTAGGAGGCTAACTGGAACAACTGAAAACCTCTGATAATTTAACAAGTATGTTTTACTTGTTAATGAAATACCGAGTTACTTTGTCCTATAAAATTATGAAATTAATCTTTTAAAAATGTTTTGAGTTTACTTTTTATGATTTCTATTTTTTCATGAAAAATTCCCCTAGAATATGAGACTATAAGATCATATTTATTATATTAATAACAGTATTTTTATAATTTATACATTTACAATAATTTATGATAGCTTTACAATAATTCATATTACATATTATAGATGGAATGAAACACAATTTGTGCTTTCTATAGACTTGCAATGTAAAACAGCTAAAATAGACTTAAAGCTTGTATAAATACTGAACGCATTAAACATGTACATAAACAGCATTAATTTTTTTTACACATGGAATGGTTTTGGGGGGGGGGGGGGGGGAAGAGAAGTCCTGAATGAAAATGATCTTCAGTTTCAGATTTAGACGATAATTACTTGCTTGGCAATAACTTGGTGGATTTAATAGAAATATTGTGGTCCAACAGAAAGACAGTGATATTAGGCTAGTAGATGCATTGCTTAGAGAAAGAGAACTTAGAAGCTGTCTAATTTATGCTCCTCATTTTACAGATGAGAAACTTGAAGTCCAGACAGATCATTGAGTTTTTCTAAAGTATTATTAAATTATTGTTATTATTATTATTAAATTAGTATTATTAAATATCAGGACTGAGTTTTGAACTTAGTTTTCTTCATTTAAAATCCAAAACTCATATCACTGTAAATTTAAAGCTCTGTACATGTGCCTTGCTTTATTAACCATTTTGTATTTATTTTGCATTATATTTGTATTTGTATATGTTGTGTCCCCAAAACAATGTAGGTTTTATTCTTTTGTCATTAACAACATTGGAATTGGGCACATAGCAGGTGCATGCTTTTTTTTTTTTTTTTTTATTGTTGAATATAATAATTCTGTAAAGAAGATTAGTGTTGATATAGAATGGCCTTCTTCCACCAAGGTAATCCAGATTTTAGGATCATAAATTCAAAATTTAAAGGGACCTTGGAAGTCATCCAGTCCAATCTCTTAATTTTATGAGTGATAAAGAAAGACTTAAGGAGTTTGTGACTTAGTAAATAAACTCAGTCACTTTTGAACCCAGGTCTTCTGCCCCGAATACAATGATGCTAGGTAGATAACAAAAATACCATCACCATTTTATAGATTACAGGTTACGTGGTTTGTTCAAGATCCCTTATTTAGGAAGTATTGGTTCAAATATTTGAATCTAGGACACTTAGTCCTAACCACTTAGGTGGCTCAGGGAATAGAGAACCCGACCTGAAGTCAGGAAAATGACTCTTTTTGAGTTCAAATTCAGCTTTATACACTGTGCAAGTCACTTAACTTTATTTGCCTCTGTTCTTCATCTGTAAAATTCACTGAAGAAAGAAATGGCAAACCATCCCTGTATCTTTGCCAAGAAAATCTAAATGGTGTCATGAAGAATAGGACACACTTGAAAATGACTGAATAGCAACAACAACAATTTTGATCTCAGACAAAGCAGAAATATTGCTAATTAAGAAATAAAACAGAGAAACCATATTTTGGGGCAGCTAAGTGGTAGATGGAGTGTTTGGCTTGGAGTTGGGAAGATTCATCTTCCTGAGTTCAAATTTGGCATTAGGTACTTCCTTAGCAGTGTGTCTCTGGTCAAGTTACTTTATCCTGTTTCCCTCAGTTCCTTCATCTGTAAAATGAGCTGGAAAAGGAAATTACAAACTACTTCAGAATCTTTGCTCAGAAAACCTCTAATGTGGAGATATATAATGCGTGGCAGCACCTTGAAGGGAGTGAGCTCAGCACAAATGTAAAACTTAGAGAACTCTCTCAGCCTTTCTTCAAAACTGAAAGCATTAACTATATTATCAGAGAGTTAGAGTGCTGGCTAGCCTTCAAAAAATCTTGGAATATAAGTTGTGTTTGAGCTAGGTTTGTAGCAAAGAGCAGTAGCAATGGGTAGGATATCCAAAGTAAAGAGGATAGACAGTGAGCCAAATCAGGAAAATAGAGTGCAAAGAAGTCAGTGCAAAGCATAAGTTGTTAAGAATGATTAAGACACTGGAGTTGAGAAAGAAAGACAGAAGATAAAAGTAAATCTTTGACTCAGGCTTTACTGTGAACATAATTTACTGTAATTGGTTTGCAGTTTTGTTCTTGCTTTTTAAAATATTGTCTTTTAAAAATAATTTTTTTCTCTTTTACCCACTTTATTTTCAATCACTTCTTATTAGTGTGCAGCTTCAGTTTTGCTCCATCTAATATGCTTGTTCTGATATGCTGTGAGGTAGTCAATTAGTGAAAAAAAACTTCTGTGAACATTATATAAAGCAAGAGAAATAGGCTCTAAATGAGAATTTCTCAGTTAATGAAGAAACTTTAATGAATTAATATACTTTTTGTCTTCTCACATGACTTTTGACTGAAGGAAAATTAAAGTTTTTGTTTTGAATAACACTTTCATTTTCCATTGATAGACTTTTCACTTCCCTCAATCTTCCTAATACCCTCCCTTCTAATTAGTAAGTACAGTTAGACAAAAAAAGCAATGTATATGCTCAGTTGAAAATGTATACTTTAGAGGACTTTTGTTTCTTCCTGTTTTTCAGCCATGTTTCAGATAATTGAGCTTGCCAAATAAGTAACTTGAATAGCTTTAAGTGTTGCTATTGATAAACTTTCTAGTCTATACTTTACTGCAGTGTTTGGTTATCTGAGAACTTGTGGTGGCTATATAATCATCCAGTAATTAAGTGACAAATATTTAGACTTTAAATATTTTATGTATTTTTTTCATTAAGGTCATTAATAATTTTAAATATGTTTTCAATAAATTTGTAAATATATGCCACAAAGCATTATAACTTTCACAAAAGAACTTTGAGTGTTTAAATGTAAAGAGGACTGACTTTTTAAAAATTTCTATAAATTATTTACTTTTGTATTTTTTGTGACATGTAGTCAATTTATTCCTTCATCATAATTGTGTGAACATATAAGGAAACATTTAAGGGAATTAATTCTGATATGTCCTTTCCTTTATTGCATGCTATATATAATTTTTACAGATTGGATTTATTACCATTTTATGCAAGATTGGTTGCTACATTACATCCTTGCATGTCAGATGTTGCGGAGGATCTTTGTTCGATGCTGAAAGGAGATTTCAGATTTCATGTATGTATTTTTGCTACTTATTTCATAGTATCTACAAGCTTAGTTTGAAAATCTAATGATCTCTTTGATATAATTATCTTACAGATAGTACAGATTTGCTTAACTCAAAAACTGAGAAATTCTTAAATTGTTATGTGTTAAATAATGTAATGGATGTATCTTCTGAAGCTTTGGCATTTAGTGTATTCCCTGCCAATTCCAAGATCTTGGGCTACTTTACTGCAAAGTTTCTCTGTTGGTCGAAAACAACTCCATGATTCTGATCATGATTATAATATATGCCCCAGAATTCTTTGTAGCTCCATTATATGTTTATGTCAACAAATAGCTAAGATGTCTGAAGTCATAATGTTCCCAGGACTCAGTTTTTGAAGGCGTTAGAAGCTCCATAGACCCACAAACTCATTAGAGTCTGTCACTACTTCATTTTTCACTCATATTTTTACCATGTATTTTAGATAGTTCTCTTTAAAAATTTCCAAATATCTTTATAAGGAAGATTTCTAAGTGTAACAATCAAATCTGAATACTCCAGAAGCTGATGTTATACCTGGTGGGTGCTGCCCTCTTTAAGCTCCTCTCTTTTCTCAGGAATTGCTACTCTAACTAGTAGAACTGTTGCAGGAGAAAGAAAAGGGAAAACCAGTTTTCATCACATTTAATGCTTTTGTGACCTTAGAAAGATCATTTAAATTTTCTCACCGTGAGTTTTTTTTTTTTAATAACTTTTTATTGACAGAATCCATGCCAGGGTAATTTTTTACAGTATTATCCCTTCACTCACTTCTGTTCTGATTTTTCCCCTCCTTCCCTCCACCCCTCCCCCAGAAGGCAAGCAGTCCTTTACATGTTAAATAGGTTACAGTATATCCTAGATACAATATATGTGTGCAGAACCTAACAGTTTTCTTGTTGCACAGGGAGAATTGGATTCAGAGGTATAAATAATCTGGGAAGAAAAACAAAAATGCTCATTTCCCAGTGTTCTTTCTTTGGGTGTAGCTGCTTCTGTCCATCCTTGATCAATTGAAACTGAATTAGCTCTCTTTATCGAAGAGATCCACTTCCATCAGAATACATCCTCAAATAGTATCATTGTTGAGGTATATAATGATCTCCTGGTTCACCGTTAGTTTTCTCATCTATAAAATGGTGAACTTGGCTAAGTGATTTTTTTTTTTAAATTTAATTTTATTTAATAATAACTTTGTATTGACAGAATCCATGCCAGGATAATTTTTACACAACATTATCCCTTGCAATCACTTATGTTTCGCTTTTTCCCCTCCCTCCCTCCTCCCCCCCCCCAAGATGGCAAGCAGTCCTATATATGTTAAATATGTTGCAGTATATCCTAGATACAATACATATTTGCAGAACCGAACAGTTCTCCCGCTGCACAGGGAGAATTGGATTCAGAAGGTAAAAATAACTCGGGAAGAAAATCAAAAATCTAATAGTTCACATTCATTTCCCAGTATTCCTTCTTTGGGTGTAGCTGTTTCTGTCCATCATTTATCCAATGAAACTCAGTTAAGTCTCTTTGTCAGAGAAATCCACTTCCATCAGAATACATCCTCATACAATATCGTTGTCGAAGTGTATAATGATCTCCTGGTTCTGCTCATCTCACTTAGCATCAGTCCATGTAGGTCTCTCCAAGCCTCTCTGTATTCATCCTGCTGGTCATTCCTTACAGAGCAATAATATTCCATAACATTCATATACCACAATTTACCCAGCCATTCTCCAATTAATGGGCATCCATTCATTTTCCAGTTTCTAGCCACTACAAACAGGGCTGCTACAAACATTTTGGCACATACAGGTCCCTTTCCCTTTTTTAGTATCTCTTTGGGGTATAAGCCCAATAGAAACACTGTTGGATCAAAGGGTATGCACAGTTTGATAACTTTTTGGGCATAATTCCAGATTGCTTTCCAGAATGGCTGGATTCGTTCACAACTCCACCAACAATGCATCAGTGTCCCCGTTTTCCCGCATCCCCTCCAACATTCATCATTATTTTTTCCTGTCATCTTTGGCTAAGTGATTTTAAAGATCATTTCCAACTTCAAATCCTGAGATTCAGTAATTATGCATCCCTGACAAGGAAATAATGACCATATAAAGAGAGTGATGAAATGAACAATCTTTAGAAGGAGAAGCAGGATAATAATAGACCCTTGAAAAATGGAATTCCTCAAGCATCTGATCAACTTTACCTGATGTTAGGTTATTTCTTCTTATAAAGGTTAAATACTTTTAAGTTCTCTATAAACTATTCAGATTCCTCTGTTGTGATAAACATTTTATCATGTCAGACATTTCTTATGTGCTTGTCTTCTCTCTCTCGCTCGCTCTCTTTCTCTTTCCATATATACATACATACACACACACACACACACACACACACACACACACATACACACATAATATATAGTTTGATGCTTCTATTCTGATTCCTTGGTTTGTACATTTAAAAAGTTTTTCCCCCCATGTAATCTAGTTATTATATTTGGTTTCTTAGCTGCCTTTCCTGTCAAATATCCAATGAGATCTGCTGTTTCTACTTCCATAGTATCTTACGATTAACTCCTTTTTTCTGTTCACACAGCTATCACCTAAGCTGGGGGGTTGGAGAAGAGAAGAGAATAAATCTTTAAGTGTCACTCTGTGCCAGGCTTGTGCCAATTACTTTGTAATTATCTCACTTAAGATGCATAAGAATTCTATGAGAGTTATCCCCATTTTACAGATGAGGAACTGAGGCAGACAGAAGTTAACTGACTTACCTGTGGTCACACATCTAGAAAATGTCTGAGGCCTAATTTGAATTTGTGTTTTCCCAACTCAAGATGCGATGCTCTTATCTATATCACTGAACTGCCTCTTATTTAGACCTCTCAGTTATACTAATTGCAGTGATCTCATAATTCTTCTCTCTGATTCAAAATTGTATCCAATTATCTTTAACAATTCATGAAAAATAGCTCTGACCATGTTACTACCCTACATAAACACTAGAGGCTTCTTTTTACTTCAAGATAAAATATAAACTCTTGGTTTTTAGAGCCAACCTGTTTGGTCAGACTTATTTATATATCATTCCCCCTCATTTTGTAACCCAGGCAAACTGGTCTTTTTTCAGTTCCTCATAGGAACTCCTTAAGGTTGTCTTCACGCTTTTGTACTGACTGACCTATATACTTAGAATGCATTTGTTCCTTGCCTCTGTTTCAGAACCTATTATTTTAATTTACAGATAAAATGCCATGTTCTATTTAAAGCTGCTCTTGATTCATCACCATTCTTTTCTCTCCTTAATAACCTTGGTTGTCTTGATAGGATATAAGTTCCTTGAGAGTGGAGCTTTGCACTATTGCAGAATGCCTACCATGGTGCCTGGCACATATAGTCAGAGCTTAATAAATGCATGTCAATCTCCAAACAACACTTACTATGTGCTAGGCACCATGCTAAAAGTGGAGATTCAGAGAAATTCAGAAAATAATCTTTGCTTTACAAGCTCACTGTGTAATGAGTAAGACAACATTAACTACAAATTAAGTATATCCAAGGTACATCAAAAAATAAGAATTTATAATTTGTTTTAAACTTGAGAGAGCACAACAGTTAATGATTTTTTTCTGCCAGAAGAAATTCACATTTCAAACTTTTAGACATTTCTTTTTCTTCTTTCTACATAGGTACGAAAAAAAGACCAAATCAATATTGAAACAAAAAACAAAACTGTTCGATTTATTGGAGAGCTTACCAAGTTTAAAATGTTCACTAAAAATGATACTCTACATTGTTTAAAGGTTAGTGTTGTGATCATTCCTTTTCATTTGATGGATTTATTTGGAAATAAAAACCTTAAAAGTGCTGTAAATAAATAATAAGGCAGGCTGCTAGTATTCATTTATGTATACTCTCAGAATAAATATAGAAATAAATAATATTGTAACCTATTTAATAAAGGAAATATGTTATTCTTTTTATCTTTTCCTTTCAACTATTATTATACATTATTAAATGAGAAAATCTAAGGTTAAAAATTTAAGTTTAAAGATTAAAAATTTTGAAACTTTAAAATAGGTCTTTTTTTTTTTTTTAAAGAATGCACAGAACTTTAAAATTGCTCAGTTTATTGGAAAAGATTAAAAATATCAATGTGTTTTCACAGATGCTTCTATCAGACTTTTCCCACCACCATATTGAAATGGCATGTACCCTGTTGGAAACTTGTGGAAGGTTTCTTTTCAGATCTCCTGAATCTCACCTGAGAACGAGTGTTCTTTTGGTAAGGGGAACTCTTTGTTTTAAGTCAAAATAATTACCAGGGTTGGTCCAAGACATCTTGGTTCTTTTATCACAAGCATAGCTATTCCTTTGGTATGCTAGGAATCGCCATATTTTATCTTTATCTTTATTTGAGAAATGCTGCCTTTTGCAATTGGAAAGCATTTTGCCTTTCAGTTTATCTAGTTCAGGTAATCCAATATGAATTAGCTTTTTCTACCTTAATATGCAAATATTTCAGCTCATCTCAGGCTGCAGTTTTCTAGTTTTCTCTCTGTCTTTTTTTTAAATTAGGAGACATTAGATTTTTCATCTAACTTTGCATATAATTTAGATTTTCTTAATTTTTGTGAGTTTTTTTTTTTTTTTGGTAATAGGTTTTTACTTTCAAGATACATGCAAAGAGAGTTTTCAACATTCACTCTTGCAAAACCTTGTGTTTCAAATTTTTCTCTTTCCCATCCCCTCCCAGCTCCTTCTCTAGACATCAGGTAATCTAGGATAGGTTAAACATGTGCAATTCTTCTAAATATATTTCCACACTTAATATGTTGTACAAGAAAAATCAGATGAAAAAAGGAGAAAAAATGAGAAAGAAAAAAACAAGCAAGCAGATAACAGCAAAAAAAAGGTGAAAATACTGTGTTATTATCTGCATTCAGTCCCCATAGTCCTCTTTCTGGATGCAGATGGCTTTCTCCATCACAAGTATATTGGAATTGGCCTGAATCACCTCATTTTTGAAAAGAGCCAAATCCATTACAGTTGATCATTTGCATAATCTTGTCGTTGCTATGTACAATATTCTCTTGGTTCTATTTGCTTTATTTATCATTAGTTCATGCAAGTCTTTCCAGGCCTTTCTGAAATCAGCCTACTGATCATTTCTTATACAACAATAATATTCCATAACATTCATATACCATAACTTATTTTGCCATTCCACTTCTGAGGGGCATCCACTCAGTTTTCAGTTCCTTGCTGCTACAAAAATTTTTGCACATGTGGGTCCTTTCCCTTTTTTAATTATGTAAAATGCATTCAGATACAGATCCTGTAAAGACACTGTTAGATCAAAGCATATGCACATTTTGATAGCCTTTTGGGCATAATTTCACATTGCTCTACAGAATGATTGTATCCACTTTGCTTTACCACCCAACTCCATGTGGTTGTATTTTAAAAACCTGCTTTTGCCAATTTAAATCATCAGGACAAAGTAATTAACCTTATTTCATAAGAGACTTGTTTTAAGATACAACTTAAGTTCTTATTTCCTATTGGTACAATATTGAGGAATGGTTGTTTTATTTCGAGCATTTGTGATCATATTCTGCAAAACAAAATTTAAAAAGATAATCAAGAAGCTAAAACAATGGTCTGGATCAGGATTAATGTAAAGTACTCCCTTTAGTTTAGAGATTGAATTGCAGAAGTACAAAGTTGAGGAGAAAATTTCTTATGATACATATTCATTTGATAAAGACATGGAGTTTTAATGAACTGTGATTTTTGTAAGAACCACCTTCCTAATTTTCAAAGGTATGTGGAAAATTATAACAGGCTTCTAAAAAGGAGATAGTGAATTTCTCATCACTTGAGGTCTTTAAGCATAATCTAGATGACTACTTAAAGATGTTGTACAGGAGATTCCTGTTCAGTTATGAACTAGATGATTTCTGCTTCCAATTCTGAGATTATATGATTTTAAGTTTTAAATTGTACTTTTTTTTCCCAAGGAACAAATGATGAGAAAGAAACAAGCAATGCATCTTGATGCAAGATACGTCACAATGGTTGAGAATGCATATTATTATTGCAATCCCCCTCCAGCAGAAAAAACTGTGAAGAAGAAGCGTCCGCCTCTCCAGGAATATATCCGTAAGCTCCTTTACAAGGACCTTTCCAAGGTTACTACTGAGAAGGTAAATTATTGTAAAATCGTTCATTACTAGAGAGCTTTGCTTTCTTCTCTGTGGTAATACAATGTTTGTTTTGGGCTCAATTTGATGGTTTTTTAAATTGATACTTTTGAGCAAAGTAACATGATTTCACAGACCATTTGGGATTATTGAATTCATAACCTGTCATAGAGACATAAATTCTTTGCTGTTGATGTGTATTCATTATTTAAATTGGAAGGTTGATAATAAATGGTGTATTTTTAAGTCTACTCAAAGGATGATTGGTGAGATTTAGGACTAAACAATGTTTCTTTTATGATTTGTTCTATGTAGTAAGGGTCTATAGAAATTCTAATTTGAAAGGGCCTTTAAAAACTTTTACCACCCACCCTTCTAGTGTATTCCTTTACCTTCAAGCATCATGGCCATTGTGGAAATGAAGGAAGGCTTGGAAGGGAAAAAATTTACTTAGTTCCCTCTGAAAATACAACATTTAGATGTCAAAATCAAAAATAGACTTTTGTTAATATATATATATGTGTAAAGACATCTTTTTAGCTATAATGATAAGGACATTGTCCTTCTAAATTTAACTGACAGTCACTTTCTAAGTGGTGATAAAATTGGGTAGAGTTAGTACTAAAATCCTTTAGTTCCTCTCTTTAACTCCCAGTAGATTAAGTTATTGTTCTTTCTGCTGTACCTTGTGTCTTCTAATGAATGTGAAGAACATTATACAATAGTGTTAAAAATTAAGGATGTATATTTAAGCTTTAGGATGTTATTTTCTTTCTAGGATTGTCCTAATCAAGAAATTTAATTTTTTTAAATTTTATTTTAACATCTTGGTTTATGGTAGTATTTTAAGATATTTTATAGTGTTGGGTTTTTTTGTTTTTTTTTGTCTTGATGCTGTTATTGTTATTGATATGTAGGCATCCATAAAAACCTTATTTCAGTAATACTTAAAAATTAAAACTTTTCAGATAGGTTTTTTTTTTTAAATTTTATTTTCCCTATTATGTGTAAAAACAGTGTGGTATTTTTGTTTGTTTTTTGATTATGTGTACATAAATTTTTTTTCACATATTTCCTTATGAATCATATTGGTAGAGAAAAATCAGAACAAAAGGGAAAAATCCACGAGAAAAAAAAGAAGTTAAAAGGAAAAAAAGTTAACATACCATATATTGATTTACATTCAGTCTCCATAGTTCTCTCCTGGATACAGATGACATTCTTCTGTCCAAAGTTTATTGGGATTGCCTTGGATCACTGAACTTCTAAAAAGAATCAAGTCTGTGATAGTTGATCATCACATAGTCTTGCTTTTGCTGGTTCTGCTTGTTTTGCTCAGCATTAGTTCATATAAATCTTTCCAGGCCTTCCTAAAGTCAGCTTGTTCATTATTTTTTAATAGAACAATAATATTTCATTACTTTCATAAACCATAACTCATTCAGCCAATTTCCATGGGCATTTAATCATTTTCTAATTCTTTGTCAACCCAAAAAGTGCTGCCACAATTATTTTGGCACATTGTGGGACCTTTTTTCCCTTTTTTATGATCTTTTAGGATACAGACTTAGTGGTACTGCTGGATCAAAGACTATGCACAGTTTTATAGCACTTAGGGCAGGGTTCCAAATTGCTCTCCAGAATGATTAGATCATTTCGCAATTCCATCAACAGTGTATTAGTGTCCCAGTTTTCTCACATGTCCTCTAACATTTTATCATTTATCTTTTCCAGTCATCTTAGCCAATTTGAGAGGTGTAAGGTAGTACCTCCAAGTTGACTTAATTTGCATTTCTCTAATCAGTAGTGATTTAGAGCATTTTTTTATATGACTAGAAATGGCTTGCCTTTATCAGAAACACTGTCTGTAAAAAAATTATTTCCCAACTTTATGCTTCCCTTGTAATCTTGTTTGTATTGGTTTTGTTTGTACAAAAACGTTTTAACTTAGTATAATCAAAATTGTCCATTTTACATTTCATAATGTTCTCTAGTTCTTCTTTGGCCATAAATTTCTTTCTTTTCCAGAGGTTTGATAACAAAACTAATACATCATATCCAATTACACATAAATATAGATTATTATCCATAATAAGTTACTTAGCAGTCTTATGAAGGAAAAGGTGGTAAAACATTAATATTTGAACTTTTTAGGAAAATAATGGTGTGGGAGTGTTGCAAAGCTTTTGAAAGTTAGTCAATATTTTTAATGTTTAAAGTAAATTATCCTTTGCTCTCCTAATTTGCTTGTAGTATCATCTTTTATGCCTAAATCATGTACCTATTTTGACCTTCTTTTGGCATATGGTGTTAGATGGTCTATGCAGAGTTTCTGATATTATTTTCACTGATACAGAGTTTTTTAGGGATAAATACTGGCCAATATGAATTTTTAAAATTTTTAAAACTTTTGTTGAGAAGTTTTGGAATATTTAGCAGAAAGAAAGAAAATTAACTTTGGAGAACAAAAATATAACTAAGATAATAAATAATAACTAAGAAAAATCAATTACCATTTTTTTCAATTTCCAATGGCCAATGTACTGCAAGTAGAAGTACAAAAGCAGAAACAATCCCTACTCTTGAGGAGTTTACATTCTAATGGGGGAAATAATATAAGTATATACAATAAATTAGAAAGACTAAATATAAATGGATATAAAGTGGCTAAGTACAAGGTAGTTTGGGAGGGTAGACAATTAGAAATAAGCAAAGATTTCATATAGAATTATGATACTTGAGGTATGTTTTAGAGGAAGATGCACACTCTCCAAGACAGATATCTGTAGGAAGTGTATTCCAAATATGTGGGACAGCAGTACAAAAGCACTGAAATAGGAGATAGAACCGATATATGTAGTGAACAGAGAAAAGGCCTTTATAGCTTTTTTTTTTTTTTTTCCAGAATGTAGGAGAGTATGTTGCAGTGAGGCTTAAAAGATAGTCTGGAGTCAGGTCTTATGAAAGGCTTTAAAAACAAAAACAGTAGGAAGTCTTTGATTTAAAAGAGGAGTAACTTGGTCAAATCTGAGCATTAGATTAATTTGCCCACGATATAGGATGGACTGGAGTCCAGACAGAAAGACCAACTGAATTATTTCACTATCCCAACTGAAAAGCAGTAGTACTTGTGTGAAGATAGATATGTCAAGATTTGACACTACTTGAATATAGAATGAAAGAAAGTAAAAGAGTTGAGGATAATGCTAAGGTTATAAACCTGAAACACTTGAAGGTTGGCATTGACCTTGACAGAAATTGGAAAGTTTTTATTTAACTTTTGTTTTCACATCATTCATTTCTGATTATATCCCTCCTCATGTCACTTCTCAGCAACTCATGCCTTGTAACAAGATTTAAAAAAAAAAAAAAAAGGCAGTTTAACAAAACTAATATATCATATCCAATTACACATAAATATAGATTATTATCCATAATAAGTTACTTAGCAGTCTTATGAAGGAAAAGGTGGTAAAACATTAATATTTGAACTTTTTAGGAAAATAATGGTATGGGAGTGTTGCAAAGCTTTTGAAAGGTAGTCAATATTTTTAATGTTTAAAGTAAAAAATGAAGGGAATATTAATGCGTTGAGCAGTAAGTAGCACTTAATGTTGGACACTGAAAGCTATTTTAGAATTCATATTGTTAAGACATTACAGATTAAAGAAAATTGCACGTAAATAAATGTTCTTGTTATTGGATAAGGAAGCTGAGACCAGAATTAGGAAGACTCGAATTCAAATCTGATCACAGAAACTTCCTAGTTTTGTGATCCTGAACTAAAAGGTTATTTAACCTTTTTCCCAGTTTCCTCATCCACAAAATGAGGGTGCTAATAGAACCTGCTTCCCCCAATTATTGGATACTGTGTTGTAATATTTGTGAAACATTTAGGATATTGCGTGGCACATACTAAACTGCGATATAAACGATAATTCTGAATGATAACTATTATCATTATTATTATAAAGAAAACTATGTGGATAGATTAATGGAGGTGAGTAGCCAAGATAAGAGAGTATCCTTGATTATTAACAGGACTAACAATACTTAGATTTTATATCCAGAAAGGATTCTCAAGAGGAAAGTTATAGCTCTCTTAATTAGTGTTGATCTGTTTCCTGTGGAGCTTTTGATGGTAGAATTATTTTTAAAAGGTGATGTATAATAGTAATCTGGAAGTAGTGATTAGTTTGTTGTAAGATATTTCTCAAACAGCTAATCCTGGAGATGCTGAAGAAACTCATTCCACTTACTATACAGTCTCTTCTGCATTTCCCTCTATTCCCCTATTTTTTAAGCAGATATTTATGTGGTCATCAGGAACAAGCATGATTGATGAAGAAGCAATCCTTTTAAAAGTATAGTAATTCTTAAGAATGACATTGATCCATAATGGAAAATTAAAATTGTTTTGTGTTAATCAAAATGAGATAATTAACACTGACGTAAATTAAAATTTACAATTAACTTAAACCAAATATTTTTTATTTAGGTATTAAGACAGATGCGAAAGCTGCCCTGGCAAGATCCAGAAGTGAAAGACTATGTTATTTGTTGTATGATAAACATCTGGAATGTGAAATATAATAGTATTCATTGTGTAGCCAACCTCTTAGCAGGATTAGTACTTTACCAGGAAGATGTTGGAATTCACGTTGTGGATGGAGTATTAGAAGATATTCGACTAGGAATGGAGGTAAAGGCATATTTCTGAAAGCCTCCAAAATATGTTCATGTGGAAAAATTAAAATAAAAATACTTTAGTTATATAATTTAAAAATAGAATTTTGATTCAACTTTTTAAATAATGGTAAGCTTTTGTTATCAAGTGATTTCTCTTTGTAATTGCTATTTTTATTAGCATGTTTCTGTTGTATGAAGTTCTTAGTTTATTTTCTGATTTAGAATTATTTTTTCCCCCATGTCCTGTATTTATGTCTTTTACCTATTTAATCAGATTAATACCATTACAAGGGAACACAATGTAATATGTTTGAAATGAGGAAGATTTGAGATCATATTCAGATTTGACTCTATAGCTATGTGTTCACAAAGTCATTTACCTGCTCTGAGTCTCAGGTTATTCTTTTAAGATAATTTTATTTTATGACCTGGTTAGGAACTACATTAGTGGAAGAAGAGAAATTAAAATTTCATTCTTTAAAAAGCATTATAATGACTTTTAAAGACTTATGAATATTACCAAACTTTAACATTTTTCCTGTAATTTTAAGTTCCTTTAGATTACAGAGGAACTATATAAAGTAATTAAGAGAAAGGATGCCATTTTTTTTAATTTCTAGAAATTGTGAATGAGTTTACTTTTGCCTGGATACTGTAACTTCTTTTGTACTCTTATACTTCTAATAATTTAAGCAGTGCCAGAGCATGGTAATTGCAGTTTCCTAGGAAATAATACTTTTTCCCCCCAAAACGAACAGACTTGGGAGGAATAAGAAAATCTGTCCCCCTTTATAGTTCTCTGCCAGTAATTCAGCTTTTTGAATTTTGAAGCTGTGAAATTCCATCTGTTTACAAGCATAATGTTTCTTATCTATTCAGTGTTTTCTGCTTTTGTTTTTTAAGGTAAACCAGCCTAAATTTAACCAGAGACGGATCAGCAGTGCCAAGTTCTTGGGGGAACTTTATAATTATCGCATGGTGGAATCAGCAGTTATTTTTAGAACTCTCTATTCTTTTACATCATTTGGTGTTAATTCTGATGGTACTCCAAGTCCATTGGATCCTCCTGAACATCTCTTCAGAATTAGGCTAGTATGCACTATTCTGGACACCTGTGGTCAGTACTTTGACAGAGGCTCCAGCAAACGAAAGCTTGATTGTTTCCTCGTTTATTTTCAGGTAGACACCAGATAAAATGCTGGTTTTATGTCTCATTGAATATATTGCTAGCCTTTAACAAATTATGACTTTTTTAGTATTTACAATAAATTGATACTTTAAACTCAGTTATACGTGCATTGCAGAAAAGTGTGTTGATTTTTCCTTAATTTTTGCTGTTATCTTCACATGTCTGTGTGGATTTACAAAAATATGCAAATATTTTATTTGTAGTTTTATCTATAACTTATTAGAATTACCATTATAATAGCATTTAAATGATAAAAATTTTCCTTTGGTTTCTGTGAATCTTTTTATGATATGAATTGATAGTTGCTTTAATTCCAAATTTATTTTGCAATAGGATCTAGAATTCTCTTTTAACAGGATATTCTAAAAATATAAACGTGGTCATTTTTAGAAGTAATTGGAACTCAAAACATTCTGTTGGTTAATATATTCCAGTTAATTTTCCATCATAATCATATATTACAACTTGTTCACCTATTCTCAATTGGTGGGCATTCAAAGAGGATTTTTAAAAATACTTTGTTTATCAGGATTAGTATTATTAAAAAGTGAAAATATCTCTGTCACAATTTAGATTTCAGTTCTGTTATAAAATGTCAAGAATAATAAACTACTTCACCTAGTTGTATGATGGAGAAAAAGTCTTTTAGCAGTGTCGTTCCCATTTGTATTCCGAAATTGATACTGCTGGCTCAGGAAAGAGAAGAAACAAATAAAATCTGACCCTGAGCAAGGAAAAATAGACACATCTTTAAAACTTGATGAAATTAAAGACAAAAACATAGAAGGAGAGAGAACTATCTAGGAGAAGTGAAATAAATGAAAGAATTGGGGGAATTAGGCCAGAAATGAAAGCTCTTTGTGCATTCCCTGAAAAGGAGGCTATAAAATTATGATTTGGTTTGTGAAAGGAAATGGACATCTAAAAGGAATGTGAGCTTTTGAGTGCCTACAGTAGTAGGCACTACATAATACAGTAGTATTACTGTGCTCACAGTAGACTTTCCTTTGCTATTTTAAAATTATGAATATTTAAACATTTAATTCTTTACCCTTTTGATATTTTAATTGACTTTTTAATACTAAAACATCTTAGACAAAATAAAAAGCTTTTATCAAATAGGCTGTAATTTTAAATCTGATCACTGTATTAATAATATTTTAACTATACTTCAAACGAGAATTTTCTTTTAATTTCATAGTAATGAAAAACAAACTACAGATTCATAGAATACATTTTGTTTTTTACTTTTAATTATCTTGTATTTATAATTAAATTCTGCTACCAATGTCTCATAGCCTAATATTCTTATTTGTTACTAGCGATATGTTTGGTGGAAGAAAAATTTGGAGGTTTGGACAAAAGACCATCCTTTTCCTATTGACATAGATTATATGATCAGTGATACATTAGAACTGTTGAGACCAAAAATCAAACTTTGTAATTCTCTGGAAGAATCCATCAGACAAGTACAAGACTTGGAACGAGAATTCTTAATAAAATTAGGTAAGCAAATTGGCGGGGGAAGGAAGGGGGTAATAATTGTGATTCTTTTTTTTTTTTTTTTTTCCCCCCATAGCTTTTGATTTACAAGTTATATGTATGGGTAATTTTACAGCATTGACAATTGCCAAACCTTTTGTTCCAATTTTTCCCCTCCTTTCCCCCACCCCTTCTCCTAGATGGCAGGATGACCAGTAGATGTTAAATATATTAAAGTTATAATTGTGATTCCTGACAATTGAATGTTTTGTTTAGTAGTATAGTTAATTATAGTTTTATATTCATTGTGCTTTGTATACTTGATTCTGAGTTATATAATGTTGTTAGGCATACCTTTTTGGGGTATCATTCAGTTAATAACAATTCAGAAGAACATAACCTTGAGGGATTTCTAGAAAATGTTGATAAAGAAAAACACATTTCTTAAATTATGAACATTGCATATTTTTGGTTGCTTATGTAATATTTTTCTTTGTATTTATGTATATTCTTCAGTTTTATTTGCTTATTAGAGACATTGTAGCATATTAGTTAGAGAATTGGCCTTGAAATCAGGGTAATCTGAATTTATACAGCAACCTTGAGATCTACTGGCTTTTATTCTAGGCAAATAACTTATAAGTAACCCAGGCAACAGTACAAGAATGCAAGTTAAAAAGTATCTGCCAGTTAGCATTGGTAGAGAGAACTTGTCATCTTTTCAGAAAAAGTACAGGTCCTATACCATGTTATCCCTTCCCACCATATCCTCTAGTACTATAAATATTATTAGTTATTTCTAGAAGAACTTAGTATTATTTTGAACCATTCACACATTTCCTTTGTCAGAATGCTCCTTCCTATGCATTATTGTAGAATATTTGCTTTACCAAGGGGAATATAGGAGAAATGAATTTTTTTGTTTTGTGATTCATTTATTAGATGGGTCTGTTTTCTAGTATTGTAGTTGAATAAGTTGTTTGTAAACTCTACAAGAAATAGTTCATTGTTAATTAGTTATTTGAATAAGGAGAAATTAAATATAGGCCTTGACACATTAAAATTCTCAGAGAGAATGAAACAGATTTTGTTTCTATCATTTAACAATGCTTAAAACTGTGTTTTTGTATTTCTTATCATTCCATATAGAGGACCAACTAGTTCATACTATGATGGAAACTTAAATTTGCTGGATTAAGACTGTCAATTATCAGAATAAATCTCAAATTCTGTTACAGGCCTATTGAGTTTCAGTCCTTGCCAAGTGTCACAACCTTTTTGTTCTGGTAGTAGAAAGAATACCTTGCTAAGAAATTCATTCTTGAAGTCATTTGGCATTTTTCCTGTATTGCATCAAATCCCTTAAAAATTAATTTTTATAGTGAAGAAGAGACTAACTTTTATTTTCTTAAGCTGCTCTGGCTTGTCCTATATAGTAAACTCTGTTTCCTTATGCAGAACTTCTGAGTCCATTGTGTCTGATATTGAGAAAAATATTTGTTAAGATGCTACTGACTGAGCCAAGTGTTACATTTGTTATTTACAAGTTCACAAAGGTTTCTGTATGATAATCCCGTTTTTAAAAAATCTTTCAAGTTTTCTACTTCTTTTCTTTGATAAATAAATTTCTTTGATAAGTTCTAAAAATAATTTTTACATCAAGCAATTGCAGTAATAATGCTATTCTTAAAAATTCATGTTTTTAAGTTTTATAGCAGATAAATGTTTATGTGTAAGACAATTATTTATGCAGACAGAAAAATTAACTCTTTTTTCATTTAATTTGCTAAGGGTGAAAAAACTTGCCTTAGTTTCTTTTTATGACGTTTTTATTGTGTACCATATTCTATACATTTTTGTACGTCTTAAGCACATGCTATTTACTAGGTACTTTTCCAGATGCTAGGGATACAAAAATGAAGATAAAGTCCCTGAACTCATGAGATTTACAGTTAATTGGGATGGATGACAAGGGTATATTTATACAAGTATTAATACAAAGAAGAAATATGATAAAGAAAATTTTGAAAACTTTTTTTTTTAACTTTTTACTTATAAGTTTGGTCCAAAAGATTTTAAGCTATAGGGCTATAGAATTCAGGCATAGTGAATTGTTTGTATTATTAGATTGAAGACCAGTATATGCCTGGAATGTCTGAAATTATGAAAAGTTGTAGAGTAAAATGAGGATGAAAAGCTAGATTGGAACCTAATTGTAAAGGGACTAAAATTTCAGAATGTGGAATTTGTATTTTCTCTTATTAGCAATGGGGAGTGACTGAAGATTTTTGGGGAAATGACAAAATTTGCTAATTTTTAAAATAATCAACAGCTTTGTATTTACTCTATTTACTTGTTTGGGTATATATGCCCAATTTTTAATATATGGCATCTTTGTTTTTCTTATCTAGCTATTATCTTTCTAGGTGTTTAATGTATTAAAAAGGGTATAGCATTTCCTTAGTTAGCTCATTAGGGTGTTTTAACACTCAAAAGAATTCATATGAAGATTTTTTAAAAATCATAGAAGTATTATAGTCATATCACTTTTTATTGTTTATTCATCTTTCATCTTTTAAATATTTTGTTTTAAATTGTCCATTTTAAAATGGAACTTCTTTGAGAAGTTTTTTTCTTTTTTTTTTTTTTTCGGGGTGGGGGGATTACAGTGCTTAGCATAATAACTCATGCAACTATCTTAATCATGCTTTTTCAGTTCAGTTAAACTCAAATAAAGGCACTTTGAAGGGTTCTGGCTAGGCCTTTTGAATAAAAAGACAAGAATAAAATTGATGTTTTTCTCAGAAAACTTAACATTTTATTAGCAATATGCAACATGTTCACAAGTAAGTAAATCTTATAATTTGTCATGTGACAGAGCATTAACATTTGTGTTAGAGTAGGGTGTTATATGCAGTTACATTCAAAGATATTTTTAATTCCTTATAAAAACTAGAAATATAACCATTCATGGGAAGCTTTCTTATGTAATCTTTTTAATAGAAAACATGATGTATATTTTTGGTACAATATTTGGGATTCATTTAATATTTCAAAGCAAGTTTTATCTTAATCATTAAGGAAAATCTCAGATTTGCTTCACTATTGAATTTCATTTTCTTCTTCTTTGTTCTTCACTTGCTAGTGACTAAACCTTGATTATTTTTGTCATAATATCTCTTGCTTCTATGCCTTCCTTTCTACCGTAATTTGATTCCTGGCCAGTTATATCTTAGCTGTTCTAACATGATCTTAATGATTTATCTATCTTCAGTTTCTGTTCTCTGCTCCATTTTTACATATCATCTCTAGCATTAATTTTCCTTTGGAAAGGATCACTTTGATCCTTTTACTTTTAGAGTCAAGAATCTTCAGTGTATCCTCATTGTCTAGAGAACTAAGTCCACAGTTTATACTAAGTACACTAATGGATCCCAATCCATCTTTCCAATTTGAAATTTTGGTTGTCCTAAACTAATTAAAGGCCAGACCAAGTCCTTTCTCTGAGAAGTCTTTGCCTTAAACATTTCAGTCCAAGAATATTTCACCTATATCTGAATTTCAATAGCAGTGGTTATTTTTATCATTTTTTAATATTTACCATATGCACTTTTAAAATCACCTATTATAATGTCCTAGCATTATAGGACTATCATTGATTCTACTCTCAAAAACATTAGTATGCATAAAGTTATTGTTCTGATAACTGTATGGTATCAAAGAGGAAGGGACATAAAAAATCATGTAATTTAATAAGCTGTCTCTTAAATTTTCCTGTGAAAATAATGTTTAGAGAAAAACTTGTAATGAATTTAAGATAGTTAAAACATTTATTTCGGTAAATTCTAAATAATTATGGAAATTATTTTGCCATATAACAGTATTTGTTGCAGTGATTTCTATAGTATTCAGCTTAAATGAGGAGCTGTGTGGAAAAAGGCAGTGAGGCAAAAGTCAGATGTTGAATTTTTCTCACATATTCTTATTGAATCTTGAGCAAATTAGCCTCTCTAGACTTTAGTTTCCTTTAGTAGTTACAAAACTAAATTAGCTAATCTCTAAAAATGCTTCCATCTCTTTCTGCTAATATATATTATCCAATATTTGTGTATCATACATGATGCATTGTGGAGATACAGTAGTACTGTACTAGACAAGATCTCTGCCCTAAAATTGCTGTTAGAGGATATTGACAGTTAACTAGGGGAGATGACTTTAATGCTCATAAATTAGAGAAATACATAAAAAAGTGCTCAGTAGAAAGTTGCGTGGCACATGCTGCATGATCCATGAGTTCAATGAGGAGAACAATGATTGTTAGAGTTGTCAGGCACATCTTTATAGACAAAATGGCATTAGGGTAGGTCATAAGGAATTGATGAGGCAGGACTGCATTGAAAGAATTAAAGAACAATATAAGAAAAGGTATAGAAACAGCAGTGACCTCAGGGACAGTGGTGATAGGACAGTGAAGAGAAGATTGACATGAGCAGAGAATGTGTTTGATAAATATGGCGAAATTGGAGAGGTAATATGAAAAAATAATGTGAAATGTTTGGAAGTTAAGTAGATGATTAAAAGTTTACATCTTAAAGTTTTTTGAGCAAGAATTTACAGGAAATTAATTGTGCAATGACAAATAACAAGATATGAGAAAGACTGGAATCAGGTTAACTGTAGGATATTTTTTATTAAAAGGGGGAGAGAGAGGGAGAGGGAAAAAAAGGGAGGGGGAAGGAGAGGAAGTGTAAACATGATTTACATCATGAACAAAACCTATGGCCTTCTTTCTCTTCTGGAATCTCAACTTTATCATCACCAACTATTCATATTTATATAGTACTAAGGTTGAATTTACTAGCGACTGAGAATCTGTTCATGATTTCTAATTTTGTGTCTGAGGCTTCTGGGAATCTAAAAAAATTGTAGCTTGTTAGGAAATTAATCTTAATGACTTGCACTTGAAGCTTATCTTGTCTTGCTTTCCTGCCTGTTCGTTTTCTCCTCTTTCCTCCTTCCAACCTTTGATAAGAGCTTTGATTTTATTAACATGGGGACTTAATACTGAGGAACTCCCTCTTCCAGTGCATATCAACATCTTTTCTACAATCTTGATTTTTTTTTTTTTTGGTTGAGATGTTTGAGGTTAAATGACTTACCCAGGGTCACACAGCTAGGAAGTGTTAAGTGTCTGAGACCAGATTTGAACTTGGGTCCTCCTGACTTCAAGGCTGGTGCTCTATCCACTGTGCCACCTAGCTGCCTCTACAACTTTGATTTTTAAAGAGCATTGAAAGGTTAAATGACTTGCTCAGGATGATACAGGCAGTACGTGATGGAAGTGGGGATTGAATCCATGTTTTCTTCCTTGCTAAAACAGCCCTAAATCTTCTGATCTCTTTTGTTCACATACTAAAATTAGAAATTATAGTCACATGTTTATATATGTATATATATTATACACTTATATACAATATATTATATATATGTTATATATATAGTTAAAATATCAATTTAACATCACTTAGTAGAGACTTATAGGATGTTTCCTTTTCTATGGCAGTATGGAAGAGACATAAGAATTTCATGTATGCAAAATATTTCTTTAACTATTCTTTTAATATACCTTATATGTTCTTAGTTGAAGTACTTCCTGAAAATTGTCTCATATTTATGTTTTATTTCTTAAATTTTAAGGTCTTATGAATGACAAAGATTCAAAAGATTCCATGACAGAAGGAGAAAATCTTGAAGAAGATGAAGAGGAGGAAGAAGGAGGAGCTGAGACAGAAGAACAATCTGGAAATGAAAGTGAAGTAAATGAACCTGAGGAAGAGGTGATGACACTTTTATTTATAGCCAAGTTTGTAAAAGGTACATTTGTTGAAGTGTAGCCTATTTAAACCAAGCCTATGTCCAAGGTGACAACAGTTTATTACATTTCCCATACTTTCTATCTTTTAAAAATTAGCTTATATTCCCTTTATAGTGATTTAAAGTGATTAAAAATATCATTGATGAAATCCTATCAATTTTAAAGAAAAAATAACAGCCCTTTTCTTCTAAACCTGTCCCTTTATAGTATACTTCATTTATTGTATCATTTATTCCAGCACTGATCCTACTAATCTTGTTATATTTCAAAGTCTAATAGCATTTGTAATTTGAAATTCATTCATACTTTAATAATTAATAAGTAATAATTAATAATCTCTTCTTTTGCTAGATTTTTTTTTTGTTGTTAGAAAAAAGTCAGTAGTAAATAAATGACTACAAGACTACCATAATAAAACAGAGGTGGCTACCTAAGGCTATTAATTTTTCTACTGTTAAATGATAAAGACCCTCCAGCTATGTTTGTACATGTGTAGGGTAATATGAGACTTTTGCATAATTTGAAGCATATCTTTAATATGGTGCTTTATAATTAAAAGAAGTGATTATAGAAAAGCAGTGTATACAGTGGCCCATTCCCTTAGGGTTTTAATGAACCTTTACTTATTTGTAGCAAGTATAGATGTCAATTTAAAACTTTATCTCATTTCTGACTTTTTCTTTCTTTAGTGCAAGTACTCCTTTGAAATACAAGTAGTTATTAGCCAGTTAAAATTTTATAGCTATGCAAAACATTTCTGTAATTGATAGTGTAATAAATGAGCCTTTTGCTGCTTTGTTTTTATGTGAAGATGTTTTGCATTCTTATACTATTTCTTCTCTGAAAATGCATCCTTTATATAAATTTATAATTTTGGGAGTGATGTAGTATTTAGCTATTACTTTAAGGATGCAAACTTGATTTACAATAAAAATTTATAATGACACATAAGGTATTTTTTTCTGGATAAATAAAATATATGTACAAATATGCTGGAGCTTTGGCACTAGAAAGGAAAACAGAGAAAGAATGCTTCATCTCCCTCATCTACTGACCAAGTATGAACACCTTCCTCATGAACTACAGAAGATAATGTAAAGAGAGGAGAAGGAAATAATAAAATAGGAAGAGCTATGATTGGGTAAACTAAAACAATTTTCACCTGCTCGGAAGTGTGCTCAAATCCAGTCTCCACCCAAAAAGAACTTTCTTCATCATATTCTACCTGCAGGTCCTGAGTATGACTTTTAAAATTAGTTGTTTAGAACTCATTTCTGCTTTGTAATATGATATAAAAATGACCACTGAATAAGATTTCATTTTTAGGTCAGGAATTGTTCCCTAAGAGGAGTCTGTCTAGATTTCAGGGCAGTGCTGGGGGTGAAGGAGATTGGTCTCTGAACTTGTTGGGGCAGATAATTACGTTTTTATTTTAACATAAGTGATTCCTTTTGGGTGTAATCCCGAATATATATTTTTAATGCATTTAAAAACATTTTGAGAAGACCATATGCTCAGGTTGCCAAAGTGGGGTCATGATACATATAAAAAAGGTTGTGAATCCCCTGCTTTAGGCTCTCCTGCTGCAACTTTCAAAATTTTTATTTCCCCCACTACAATGTTTTTTTTTCCAAATTTATTCATATTGATGCATATTGTTTTTATAGTATATCACATTCCTTTCCAAATATGTTCCTTTCCTTCCATGTAGTATGTTGATTATGTCTGACATTATGTGCAATATTTTGGGGACTTTTTATAAATTATTTATCATATGTAGCAAAAATATAGAATACATTTGTTAGAGTTCGGTAAAGTTGCTTAGTCTGCTCTTTTTCACTATGGACGTGACATTGTCAGTTCTGAATGACCCCAGTGAAGTTCTTATCCTGGCCAGTACTTGTGAATATGTAAATTAATTCATATTTACAAATTACTTTCTTCCTTTTCAAATCTTTAATGGCAAAAATCTTAAGATAAAAGTCATACTTTTGAATGTGATTGCTTTATGGGGTGTGTTAATTTGGCTTCCCTAAGTATTTTTTTTTTAAATCACTCAAAAACTGAGATTTCCTAGCGTCACTTTGATAGTTTCAATCTGATAAATAATAATTTAGAACACCAAATTGCTTTCTTGAGCAAAATCATGGGGTCTTGAAAATGTTTTGCCATTGTAATGCTATGTAGAAATCAGCCCATTTTCAGATTAATTTCACAGGGGAAAAAATTATAGGAAGTTCACAGAACTTGTTTTTTATTGAAAACAAGGAGGAGGCCTACAAAGGATCTTTGTATTGTTTAGATCAATGGAAGATAATGAAGTCAGTTTTCAACTACTGGTATTCAGTAAATGTTGCCAGCTAACATTGCATTACCATTGTAAGCAGTCTACATAGTAGGCTGAATGAAACTCAAAGACAATAATTGATTATTCAGAACTGTTGGAAATCAGATTTGTAAAGCATGAATAACATCAGTGTTCACTGTTGGCTCCTTACAATTGTATTCAGGTATGCCATGGTATTAACCTCAAAAAATAATTTTTAAAAAACAATTTTAGGAGGGTTCTGACAATGATGATGATGATGGAGAGGAAGAAGAGGAGGAGAATACAGATTACCTTACAGATTCCAATAAGGAAAATGAAACTGATGAAGAGAACACTGTATGTATTGCTGAGAAATTTGCCTTTGTAAATCACCATCCTTTTCCATGATATTTCAGTGCTAGGCATGGGAATTCTGTGTGCATTTATGATGTGTAATTGTATTCTTTCAGATCCTTTCAGAAAATATGAACAATTGTACTATAATAGCCAGCTAAGCATTTCTTTATAATGCAGTTCTTTTTCCCATAACTTTATTGAAAAATATTATAAAATGCCCACTTATTTATTGCGCTATTCTAGACACTATACAAGATAAATTAAAATGATTCTCTGCTATCTAGCAGTTTACATTTGAAATTTATGATTTTATGTTTTCTCTAAGGAGGTAATGATTAAAGGAGGTGGACTTAAACATGTCCCATGTGCAGAGGATGAAGACTTCATTCAGGCTCTAGATAAAATGATGCTGGAAAATCTTCAGGTATTAACTTTTGCTTTGTTTTTCTAAGAAATTCTAGTATAAATAAAATTAACCTATTATCTAAGTACCTAAAAATTAAAGTACATTCAGATTATTGGATATTGCATAGTACAATGTAGTTAAATGTAAGATTGCCCACTGCAAGTAAAATCATCTTATATTTAAATACTTAAAATACATTCAGATCATTGAATAATGGATCATAGAATATAGTTAAACATCTGTATCTGTAGTAGACTTTACGTTCTATTCTGATATTATTTTTAACACTGTTCCTAGTCCAATCATTCATTTGAAATGAGCTAGGAAAAAATATCAACTTTAAGGATGTGGGCGAGCAGTGTATTTTCAGTATACTATCAAGAATCTTCAGTCAGACTTTGCAGAAGACATTTGATTTCTAGAAAGACAGTAATTTTCATTAAATAGTCACACTAATAATTGGAGAACTTGTCTCTTTGTGGTGTGATTAAATTACATAGTTATGCATATTCATGAAAAAAATTCACTTACAGAGCAGCTAGGTGGTGCAGTGGTTAGAGCCCCAGCCCTGAAGTCAGGAGGGACCCGAGTTCAAATCTGCCCTCAGACATTTAATACTTCCTAGCTGTGTGACTCTAGGCAAGTCACTTAACCCCAATTGCCTCAGCAAAAAAGAAAGGAAAAAAATTCACCTTCTTTGTTGCTAGTAAGGTCAGTTTCCTTGAAGTCTGCATTAAAATATTACCTATCAATAAATACTTTTAGTGAAGACTGCATATACCTCTATTAAAATAGAACTCCTTATTTCTAAGGAATTGCATTCATGGACTAAGAGTCTCAAGTACATACTTTTGGTCACATGGTAAATTAATACACTCTATCAAATTATAAGTTAATAAATTGAAAACATAATGGTTCTGATCTTGCCATGAAGGAGGAGCATTTTCCCTTTTTTAAAAGTACATTCATTACTTAATATATTAAGATGCCATTTACTGTATTGGGGGAAAAATACACTCCTATACTCTCTTTGTGGAAAGAGCATTTTCAATGCTATGCACATATATATATCCTTCCCTACTACAGCTGATTTATTATGTAGAATCAGACCCATTTTAGAGGCTGTCATTTGTTTTATGAAGAAGTCTTGCCTAAAATTCTTGTCCAAACATTTTTATTTACTTTTCTTGGTCATAAAATTGATCTTTTTTCAATTTCTTTTCATTCTTTTTATTTAAAATCTTAAAGAATATTTCCCTAGTGTTCTTGAATGTTTTTTATTTAGAATATAAGTTTAATTAGCTTTTATTTTCAGTATTTTATTGTGACTTGAAACATCAAGACTTATTAAATGTTTAAAACTATTGAAAATAATTTCTTCTTTTAAATATAGCTAGCCTTTGTGCACCCTTCCTATTTATTTTCTTCTTTTTTGGGGAAGGGGGGGAGGCAGGTTGCTGAGGCAATTGGGGTTAAATGACTTGCCCAGAGTCACATATCCAGGAAGTATTAAGTGTCTGAGGCCAGATTTGAATTCAATTCCTCCTGACTTCAGGGCTGGTATTCTATCCACTATGCCTCCTAGCTATCCCTGTTTTCTAATTCTTTTTTTTTTTTTTTTTTTGCTTAGGCAATTGGGGTTAAGTGACTTGCCCAGGGTCACACAGCTAATAAGCATTTAGTGTCTGAGATATGGGATTTGAACTCTGGTCCTCCTGAATTCAGAGCTAGTGCTCTATCCACTATGCCACCTAGCTGCCCCTTATTTTCTAATTCTTAATGATAAATTCCTGACTCAAAAAAAAAATCTAAAATTATAATAGCTTGAATTCAGAGTAGAGAAAACTTTTTGGAAACTAATGAGGGAAACAGCTCTTAGGTAAATTTTAATGCCTTTTGGTATTTGATAATACTTTAAGGGATTGCTTATCAAAATTATAATAAAACAATTTTTATTTGGATTTTGTGACCTACTTTAAATGATTGCCTAGGATATGTAATAATAGCTAATATTTATATGGTGCCAGTGTTTTGCTAAGTGTTTTACAATTATATCTTATTTGATCCTCACAACAACACTAAGAGGTAGCTGCTATTATCCTCATTTATAATATAGGAAACAGACAGAGGGTGTATGGCTTATTCACTCAGTCATATAGCTGTTATCTGAAACTAAATTCAGGCATGCGTCTTCCTGATTCCAGGGTCAGCATCCTATCCATTATATCATCTAGCCCCCTAAAATAGTTTTTAAAAAATGTAGTCTATGAAATATGCAAAAATAGGAATAATCACACTATATCTAGAATCTTATTTCACTGGTGTTGTTACTCTTTCTAGAAGTTCATTTCACAACCTATCAGCAATTGACTGGATAGTCTTAGTGAGTAACGTGAAGTTTCATTTGCTCATTTAAATGGCATATTTAAGGTAGCTTGAAGTCAAGCAAGTTTTAAACCTGGTTCTTCCCAGCCTAAGTCCAGCCTTACCCACTATGCCATGCTGTCTTTCTTTAACCAATTTGTCCATTAATATTACACATCAGACATTTCATTCATCTCTATTCCCTTCATTCCTAAATACTTACTGAATTATTTAATGTTTTACAAAAGAAAACTGCCCAAACTTACTTTATAAATTTAAACATCTTAAGTTATCTCCTGCTTGTCATTTTCTTTCTCTAAGCAACGAAGTGGTGAGTCTGTTAAAGTACACCAGCTAGATGTCGCTATTCCGCTGCACCTCAAAAGCCAACTAAGGAAGGGCCCACCGCTGGGTGGCGGGGAAGGAGAGACTGAGGCTGGCGACACAATGCCATTTGTCATGTTAACTAGAAAAGGCAACAAGCAGCAGGTAAGAACTTGGAAATATCAGCTAGTTAAGTGATTATAATCAGGACATGATTTGTTTTCTTAACTTAGGGGGAGTGTCTAAATTATTGCCACATTTCCAGCAGGAGAAGGCTTAGAAATGTATAGTCACAAATATATGTATTTCATATTTTCTTTTTTAACTTTTTATTTTATTTTGAGCTTGAATTTTTTCTTATTGTCTGCCTACCTAGCTCCCTGAAAAACAATACCTTCTTTCCCTCCTTTTTCCTCCTTTTCCTACCTTGCTGTTTCATTCATTAGTCCCTTTTTTTTTTTTTTTTTTTTTTTTTTTTTTTTTTTTTTTTAATTTGCTCCTTGCTTTCTACTCTGAGTTCCTTTCCTCTCTGTCTAGAAGCAGGTAGCATGTTTCATCATAAGTCCTCTAGAAATGTGGTTGGATATCGTTTTGATCAGTGTTCCTAATGCTTGCAAAATTATTTGCCTTTACAATATTGTTGTCATTATGTAAATTGTTCTCCTGGTTCTACTCACTTCACTTTATATGAGTTTATGTAAGTCTTCCTAGATTTTCCTGAAAGTATCCTCTTTACTTTTATAGCACAGTTGTATTCCATTACACTCACATACCATAACGTGTTCATTCTTCCCCATATTTATGGGCACCTCCTCAGCTTCTAATTCTTTGCTACCATAAAAAGAACTGCTATAAATATTTTTGTGCATTTTGGTCTTTTTAAAAAATTTCTTTGTGGTGCGAATCTTTCAGTGGTATTGGCTAGTTTAATAGCTTATGGAGCATAGGTATAAATTTCTTCCTGTCCTGACTAGACCAATTCATAGATAACTCCATGAACAGTGTGTTAATATCTCTGTTTTCCTGTAATTCTTTCAGGATTTTCATTTTCCTTTTTTGTCATCATTGCTAATTTGTTAACAGATGAGTTGGTACTACCTGAGTTGTTTTAATTTTCATTTCTTTATTTATTAGTGATTTTGAGTATTTGGTGGAGGCAGTGTATGGCTATTGATAGCTTGTATGTTTTTCCTCTGAAAATTGCCTGTTGATCTGCTTTGACCATTTATTTATTGGGAAATGGTTTTTATTCTTATATAATTTGAGTGTTTCCTTTGCATTTTAGAAATGAGATTTTTATCAGAGAAACTTGATAAAGAAACTCCCCTCCCTACCATTTCCTGCTTTTCTTGAGTGAAGAAAATGATTTTATTTTTTGCAAAACCTTTTTAAATTTTATATGAGAATTGTCCATTTCTGTGAATCTCTCTTTCTCTTGTTTAGTCATAAACTCTTCCCTTATCTATAGATCTTGCAGGTAATTTTGTCCATGCTCTTCTAATTTGTTTCTGATGTTATTCTTTATATTTAAATCATGAAACTATTTGGAAGTTGTCATGGTATGGTGTGAAATGATTTGTATTTATACATCCAGAGTTATCTTAATTTGCATTTATCTGATCAATAGTGATGTAGAGCATTTTGTCATATGACTAGAAATGATTTTAATATCTTGATCTGAAAATTGTTCATATCCTTTGATCATTTATCAATTGGAAAATAGCTTGTATTTTTATAAATTTGAGTCACTTCTTTATATATTTTAGAAATGAAATCTTTGACAGAGCTCTGGAATGTAAACATTTTCCCCCAGTTTTCTGTTTCCCTTGGTTTTGTTTCTATGAAAACTTTTTAACTTAATATAATCAAAATTATACATTTTGCATTTCATAATGTACTACAGTTCTTTGGCCATAAATTCCTTCCTTCTCCTCAGATTTGAGAGGTAAACTGTCCTTTGTTTTTCTAATCTGCTAAATAAATCATGATTTATAGCTAAATCATGAACTCATTTCAACCTTATCTTAATATATAGGGCATTAGGTATTGGGCAGTGCCTAGTTTCTGCCATACTATTTTCCCCAACAGTTTTTGTCAGATAGTGAGTTCTTGCCCTGTTAGCTGGACTCTTTGGATTTATTAAACACAGTTACTGTGCTCATTTCCTTTTTTTTTTTTTTTTTGGGTATGTATTTAATCTGTTCAGTTGATCAAGATCTACTTATTTTGTACCAGATTATTTTCATAATTATGACTTTGTGGATATGGTTTTAAATCTAGTATGGCAATGCTCCTTACTTTCTCCTTCTTCTTCTTTTTTTTTTTTTTAAACTTAATTCCCTTTTTTGTTCCTCTAGATGACGTTTGGTATTATTTTTTTCTAGCTTTACAAAGTAGTCCTTTGATAGTGTGTCACTGAATTAATTAATTTGGATAGTTTTTTTTTTTTTTGATTTTTAAAAATTGTCTTAATCTATCCATCAAACACTTAATATTTCTTTAATAATTTAGATGTTTTCTCGTGTGTGTGTGTGTGTGTGTGTGTGTGTGTGTGTGTTTGTGTGTAAAGGCTATTTTATGATAGTATTCATATAATTCCTTTGTATGTGTGTGTCTTGGTAGATACAAGTATTTAATGTTTGCTGAAATAGTTTTAAATCTCATTCTGTTGAATTTTGTTGTCAATATATAGAAATGTTGGTGATTTATGTTTATTTTATTTCTTACAACTTTGCTAAAGTTATTGTTTAGATTAGTTTTTTAGCTGACACTAGCGTTATCTAAGTATCATATGCAAAAGTGATACTTTTTCCCCCCTTTTCCCTACATTATTATCTGAATTTCTTTTTTTTTGTCTTATTATTCTAGCTAGCATTACTAGCCCTTTGAAAAATAATGGTATTAATAGGCATCTTTGCTTTATCTCCAATCTTATTTGAAAGTCTTCTAGTTTATCCCATTCTAGATAATCCTAGTATTTAGTTTTACATATTAAGGAAGCTCAATTTATTCACATGCTTTGTAGATTTTCTTTTCTTTTTTTTCTTTTTTTTTATACTAAGGTAGTTGGGGTTAGGTGACTTGCCCAGGGTCACATAGCTAAAACGTGTTAAGTGTCTGAGACCAGATTTGAACTCAGGTCCTCCTGACTTCAGGGCTAACTACCCCCTTTGTAGTATTTCTTAACCAGAATGGATGATGTATTTTGACAGAAGCCTTGAATCTATTAATACAATCGTGATTTTTCTTGTTTTGGTTCTAAATATGGTCAACTATGCTTATAGTTTTTCTAATACTATTGAATCAGCCCTATGTTTCCAGTATTAAATCCAGCTTGTTCATAGTGCATAATTTTGTGCTATAATACTGTTGATTCTATGCTAACATTTTATTTAAAATGTTTTCATCAGTGTTAATTAGGGGGTCCTAATTACTTTATACATAAGTTCATTTTTGAAAATGTTAAGTTTAAAGATTTCTAAAGAACTTCCAGTTTGAGATGTCCAATAAATAGTTGGAGGTGCAAGATTAGAAATCAACAAAGAGGTTAGGGCCAGATAAGGTCTTAAAATTTTTAGCCTAGTGATATTTAATTAAATCTGTTTGAAGTTATAAGATGATCTCATTTAAGAGCCATGACTTGGATGAAGATCATTCAAGGAGACAGAAGGAGCAGTTAAGTAGGAAGAGACTAGGAGAATATAGCATCATGAATCCTTGGGAGGAAAAAAAGTACCAAAGATAAGATGGATATTGAAACTACTGCAGAGTGGTCAGGGAAGGGTGACAGTAGAGAAAAGACCATTAGATTTAGCAAGTAAGAGATTTCTAGTGAGAAATCAGTTTCAGTTGAACAGTAAGTTTGGCAGTCAAACTGAAAAGAAGTAGAAGGAAAATGAATGGGAAAGAGGTGGAGGAACCTAGTATACATGGCCTTCTTGAAGTAAAAATACAATTTTTGACACATTTGTTTGTGTATACTCAGGTGGTAGTTGAGAAAACCTTTAGGTGGTGGAGTAAATGCAAAACATACCTTGAAAAAAAATTGTGGTTTTAAAAAATATCCCAAATTCTAAACTTGTTTTATTTTTGTATTAGTAACTAGCTTATTATTTGTGTTATTTTTTATTTAGAAGAAATAGATTTAAAAGTATACATATATTTAAGGGATTTATTTCTATCAATTAAATCATGAAAATATATATCTATGATTATCAAGAGTAATTGCTTTTTAACTATAAAAGAAAATTCATTAAAATGACTTGATTATAAAATAAGTTGTTGATTTTTATAATTTCTTGAAATTTTGAAGATATTCATTTTTAAGACTTGCATTATGTGAAGAAAAATGACTAGCATTTTTTGGTCTTAAAAATAAAGTATCTTGTATTGATTTTTAAAAAATACTTTATTTACTTTTGGGAGTTGGTTCCTCTGGCAAAGATTCTTTGGTTTTTCTAGAAATGTGAAATGTGTTGCCTTATAGGAATCTTTGATTCCTGAGTTAGTGAAAGGCTTCTTTGTCTACAATTTGTGTTCAGAAATAACTTTCTTCTGGTCATTTATAAAAGGAAAATAAACATTGAGGGAGAGGTGGCATTGAAAATAATCTTTGTCTATTTTATACTTTTCATGTACCTATAGGTAAATTATGAAATAAAAAAAATGTTCTTTAATAGAAAACTTAATATTGTAATGTTGGAGATCTAAATAAATCTACCTTTTAAACTAAATTTATTAGTTTTTTTCTCAGAAAATGTACAGTGTAGGAGCAGCTAGGTGCTGCAGTGGATAGAGCACCAGCCCTGAAGTCAGGAGGATCTGAGTTCAAATCTGGTCTCAGACACTTATCAAGTCCTAGCTGTGTGACTCTGGACAAGTCACTTAACCCTGATGCATAGTGTATTTATCACCTTAAGGTCAACCTTATAGTGAGTTGTTCCTTTTTACATAATAGATTGGACAATTTCCAATCAATGTGACTGTCTTTCTATCCCTTTATTTATCTCCACACTTCACTATCAGCAAAACCTTTAAAATTGTGCCAGACCAAATAATGATCAAGTAATCAAGTGACTTTTCTACCCCAGGGAAACCAAATTATGAGCAATGTGCCATAGAAAATGAAGCAATATCAATACTCGACTTAAATGCACCAAGAGCTATAACAGCTAAATTTTTTAAAGGAGAAATTAAATGAATTATAGATGGAAATAGATAGAAATGATATAATAGTGGAGGCTTGAAATCTCACCTCTCAAAATTATATAAATCTAACCAAAAAATAAATGAGAAATTGTGGAGATAAATAGAATCTTAGATAAGCTAGATATAATAGCTGTCTGGAGAAAGTTGAATGAGATTAGAAAGGAATATATCTTTTTCTCAGTTGTACATGGTACTTTATAAAAATTGACCTTATATTAGGGCATAAAAACTTTATAGTTAAATGCACAAAAAAATCTCAATTCAGTAAAAGGTTATATTTAATAAAGACCATGGAAACAATTTAAAAACTAATTGCACACCAAACAATCTAATCTTAAAGAATGAATTAATTAAAGAATAAATCATAGAAATAGTTAGAAATTTTATTAAAAGAGAATGATGAGATGACATACCAAAATCTATATGATGTGGCAAAAGCAGTAATCAGAGAAAATTTTTATCTCTAAATGCTTATATCAATAAAATAAAGCAGATCAATGAATTTAGTGTACAATTATAAAAACTAGAAAAAGCAAATTACAAATCCCCAAATTCATACCAAATTAGAAATCTTAAAAATTAAAGATGGGATTAAATTGATAATAAAACTAGGAATTGATTTTATGGGGAGGGGGGATTAAAAAGAGAAATCCAAATCACTACTATTAAAAATGAAAAGGGTGAATACACCAATAATGAAGATAAAATCAAAGCATTTATAAGGAGTTGTTTTTGCTCAATTATATGCCAATAAATTTAACTTAGAGTGAAATGGAAGAATATTTACAAAAATATAAATTGCCTAGCTTAACAGAAGAGGAAATAGACTAGCTCAGAAACCTATCTTAGAAAAAGAAGTTGAATAGGTCATAATAAATCAGTTTCTTTAGAAAAAAACATCAGGATCAGACGGATTTACAAATGAATTCTACCAAACATATAAAGATCAACTAATTTCATTATGAAATAAATTATTTGAGATAATTGCCCAAGTAGGAGTCCTACCATACTCCTTTTATGACACAAATCTGATACTGATATATAAACCAGAAAAAGCAGAAATAGAGAAACAGAATTATAGAACAATTTCATTAACAAATATGAATATAAAAATCCTAAATAAAACACCAGCTAGAAGATTATACCAATATGCTACAAAGATTATACATTAAGGAAAACAATATAAAAGGTGGTGATATCAATAACAAAAGTTACAGAAATCATATAGTTATATCAATAGATGGAGGAAAAGGTTTTGATAAAATACAACACTTATTCTTATTAAAAATATTTGCAAGCAGAAGTATAAATGGATTTTTCCTTAAAATAAGACATCTCTATCTAAAACCATCATCAACCTTTTTTATTATTATAGCTTTTTATTTAAAAGATATATTCATGGGTAATTTTTCAGCAATGACAATTGCAAAACTTTTTGTTCCAATTTTTCCCCTCCTTCCCCTCATCCCCTCCCCCAAATGGCAGGTAGACTAATACATGTTAAATATGTTAAAGTATATGTTAAATACAATATATGTATACATATCCATACAGTTATTTTGCTGCACAAGAAGAATTGGAATTTGAAATAACGTACACTTAACCTGTGAAGGAAGTCAAAAATGCAGGCAGACAAAAATAGAGTGATTGGAAATGCTATGTAGTGGTTCATACTCATTTCTCAGAGTTCTTTTGCTGGGTGTAGCTGGTTCTTTTCATTATTGAACAAATGGACTGATTTGGTTCATCTTATTGTTGAAGAGAGCCACATCCATCAGAATTGATCACCATATAATATGGTTGTTGAAGTATATAATGATCTCCTGGTCCTGCTTATTTCACTTAGCATCAGTTCATGTAAGTCTCTCCAGGCCTTTCTGAAATCATCCTGCTGGTCATTTCTTACAGAACAATAATGTTCCGTAACATTCATATTCCACAATTTATTCAGCCTTTCTCCAATTGATGGGCATCCATTCAGTTTCCACTTTCTGGCCACTACAAAGAGAGCTGCTACAAACCTTCTTGCACATACAGGTCCCATTCCCTTCTTTAAGATCTCTTTGGGATATAAGCCCAATAGTAACATTGCTGGATCAAAGGATGTGCACAGTTTGATACTTTATCAAACATTATTTGTGATAGCTCCCCATTACAAATCAGAAATTTGCCTTCCCAATAAAATCAGGAATGAAATAAGGATGCTTATTTTAACACCAGGATTATTCAGTATCTTATTAGAAATGCAACAACAGTAAGAGGAGAAAAATATTGAAGCAATCAAAATGAGCAGTGAGGTAAGAAACTAACTCTTTTTGCAGATGATATGATGATATATTTGGAAAATTCTAAAGAGTCAACTAAAAAATTAGTGGAAACAATAATTTTAGCAAAGTAGTGGGTTATAAAATAAACCACTTAAATCATCAACATTTCGTATATTATCAGCAAAATCTTGCAAGAAAAGAAGAAAAGATGCCCTATTTCAAATAACTATAGATAATTACAAACAAAACAAATCTAGGAACCACATGAATATAATTATAAAAGCATTTTTTAGAAATAAAGTCAGATTTAAATACTTGGGAAAATATTAATTGTTCAGTAGGCAGAGCCACTACAATGAAAATGACAATTTTTCCTAAACGAATCTATCTGATTAAATTGTCAAAAAATTATTTTACCGAGCTAGAAAAAAATAACATTCATTTGGAAGAATAAAAGATCAACAATATCAAAGAGATTAATGAAAAAAAAAGTAAAGGAAGAAACTTTAGCAGTGCCAGATCTTAAACTATATTAAAAGATAGTAATCTTCAAAACTGTCTAATACTAATTAAGAAATAGAAAGGTAGGCAAATGGAATAGAGAAGACATATAATACACATAGCAAATGATTATAGTAATCTTGTATTTGACAAACGTAAAAATGTAAGCTTTTAGGACAAGAATTTATTATTTGATAAAGATTGTTGGGGAAACCAGAAAGCAATCTGGCAGAAATTGGGCATTGACCAATATCTTACACCATTTACCATTTGGGGAAATGGATACAAAATGGATATATGATCTAGATATAAAGGAAGATATAAGAAAATTAGAAAATCATGGAGAACAATTTATGAATAGATAAGAGAGAGCATTGTGAGATATAAAATATAATTTCAATTACATTAATATTTCACATATATAAAGAATTTTTCAAAATTATAAGACTACAAATCATTCCCCAATTCGTAAAGAATCAAAATATGTGGCCAGCAGTTTTTCAGTGAAATAATCAAAATTATAAATAGTCATGTAATTCAACACTTTGAAAATGAAAAAGTGTTCTAAATAACTAATTGATTAGACAAATGCAGATTTTAGAAATTTTGAGATATCATCTCATACCTATCTGATTGGCTGAAATAATAAAAAGGGAAAGCAACAAATGTTGGAGGGGATGTGGAAAAATTGGGACACTAATTCACTCTTGGTAGAATTCTGAACTGATCCAACTGGACTGGAGACCAATCTGGAATTATCGTCAAAGAGTTATAAAATTGAGTATTCCCTTTGATCCAGCAGGGCTGTTTCCTAAGATAATTAAAGGGAAAGGGAAAGAGCTTATATGTTCTAAAATATTACAGCTCTTTTTGTGGTGGCAAAGAACTAGAAATTGTAGGGATGTTTGTCAATTGGGAAATGGCTAACCAAGTTGTGAAATAGCTAGACAAGTTGTGGTATATGGTTGTGATGGAATTCTACTGTCCTAGAAGAAATGTTCAGCTCAGTTATCTTTTTTTTTAATTTTTATTTAATAATTACTTTATATTGACACTCGTTTCTGTTCCGATTTTTTTTTCCCTCCCTCCCTCCACCCCCTCCCCTAGATGGCAAGCAGTCCTTTATATGTTGGATATGTTGCAGTATATCTTAGATACAATATATGTTTGCAGAACCGAACAGTTCTCTTGTTGCATAGGGAGAATTGGATTCAGAAGGTATAAATAACCCAGGAAGAAAAACAAAAATGCAGATAGTTCACATTCGTTTCCCAGTGTTCTTTCTTTGGATGTAGCTGCTTTTGTCCGTCATTTATCAATTGAAACTCAGTTAGGTCTCTTTGTCAAAGAAATCCACTTCCATCAAAATATGTCCTCATACAATATTGTTGTCGAAATGTATAATGATCTCCTGGTTCTGCTCATTTCACTTAGCATCAGTTCATGTAGGTCTCGCCAGTCCTCTCTGTATTCATCCTGCTGGTCATTTCTTACAGAACAATAATATTCCATAACATTCATATACCACAATTTACCCAGCCATTCTCCAATTGATGGGCATCCATTCATTTTCCAGTTTCTAGCCACTACAAACAGGGCTGCTACAAACATTTTGGCACATACAGGTCCCTTTCCCTTCTTTAGTATTTCTTTGGGATATAAGCCCAATAGAAACACTGCTGGATCAAAGGGTATGCACAATTTGATAATTTTTTGGGCATAATTCCAGATTGCTCTCCAGAATGGTTGGATTCGTTCACAACTCCACCAACAATGCATTAGTGTCCCAGTTTTCCCGCATCCCCTCCAACATTCATCATTATTTTTTCCTGTCATCTTAGCCAATCTGACAGGTGTGTAGTGGTATCTCAGAGTTGTCTTAATTTGCATTTCTCTGATCAATAATGATTTGGAACACTCTTTCATATGAGTGGTAATAGTTTCAATTTCATCCTCTGAAAATTGTCTGTTCATATCCTTTGACCATTTATCAATTGGAGAATGGCTTGATTTCTTATAAATTTGAGTCAGTTCTCTATATATTTTGGAAATGAGGCCTTTATCAGAACCTTTAACTGTGAAGATGTTTTCCCAGTTTGTTGCTTCCCTTCTAATCTTGTTTGCATTAATTTTATTTGTACAAAAGCTTTTTAATTTGATGTAATCAAAATTTTCTATTTTGTGATCAGTAATGGTCTCTAGTTCATCTTTGGTCACAAATTTCTTTCTCCTCCACAAGTCTGAGAGATAAACTATTCTATGTTCCTCTAATTTATTTATAATCTCGTTCTTTATGCCTAGGTCATAGACCCATTTTGATCTTGGTATATGGTGTTAAGTGTGGGTCCATGCCTAATTTCTGCCATACTAATTTCCAATTATCCCAGCAGTTTTTATCAAATAATGAATTCTTTTCCCAGAAGTTAGGGGCTTTGGGTTTGTCAAACACTAGATTGCTATAGTTGACTATTCTGTCTTGTGAACCTAGCCTTTTCCACTGATCCACTAATCTATTTCTTAGCCAATACCAAATGGTTTTGGTGACTGCTGCTTTATAATATAATTTTAGATCTGGTACAGCTAGACCACCTTCATTTGATTTTTTTTTTTCATTAATTCCCTTGAGATTCTCGACTTTTTATTGTTCCATATGAATTTTGTTGTTATTTTTTCTAGATCAATAAAATATTTTCTTGGAAGTCTGATTGGTATAGCACTAAATAAATAGATTAGTTTAGGGAGTATTGTCATCTTTATTATGTTCGCTCGGCCGATCCAAGAGCACTTAATATTTTTCCAATTATTTAAGTCTGACTTTATTTGTGTGGAGACTTTTTTATAATTTTGCTCATATAATTCCTGACTTTCCTTTGGTAGATAGATTCCCAAATATTTTATGGTATCAACAGTTATTCTGAATGGAATTTCTCTTTGTATCTCTTGCTGTTGGGTTTTGTTGGTGATGTATAAAAATCCTGAGGATTTATGGGGATTTATTTTGTAGCCAGCTACTTTGCTAAAATTATGAATTATTTCCAATAGTTTTTTAGTAGAATCTCTGGGGTTCTCTAGGTATACCATCATATCATCTGCAAAGAGTGATAGTTTGGGAGCTCAGTTATCTTTTAAAAAATATGGAAAGACATGCATGAAGTAGTGAAGAATGAAATGAGCAGAAAGAACCAAAAGAACATTGAACACTAATAGCAATATTGCTTTGACAACTTTGAACAACCCAGTCATTTTGAGTATTACAAATACTCGAATCAGCTATTTGGGACGGTATCACTTGAAATAGAATAGAAGGAGAGAGAGAGAGAGAGAGAGAGAGAGAGAGAGAGAGAGAGAGAGAGAGAGAGAGAGAGAGAGAGAAGCGCAAAAAAGCAAGATAGCTCTGAAAATGATGTGCAGGCTAATAGTACACTATTTCAAAGTCCGATTCTTTTTGTACAGCAAAACAACTGTTAGGACATGTATACTTATGCTGTATTTAATTTATACTTTAACATATTTACTATGTATTGGTCAACCTGCCATTGTGGGGAGGGGATGGGGAGAAAGAGGGGAAAAATTGGAACAAAAGGTTTGGCAGTTGTCAATGCTATAAAATTACCCATGCATATAACTTGTAAATAAAAAGCTATAATAAAAAATAAAAAAAGAAAATGACGTATAGAATTTATTATATAGTATTTTTTTTAAAAAAGTAAAGCGTGTTGAATGGAAATTCATGGTTTTATATTGAATCCTTTTTTTATATTGTGCTATGTACATGGAAATGTGGGGATGAGAGGTTTTTTGTTTTTTTTAGTCTTTTTGTGTTTAGGTTCAAAATGAGTTTTTGAAAAGTGACGTGGAAAAACAGTCAAGGAGAGAGAATTTAAGAATCATGGGGCTCTGAACGCAATGATGAGAATGAAAACCTGGACACTATTTAAGAAAGCACAGATAACTTCTGAAATTTATTTAGATTAAAAGATTAGAAGTGAAATTCTGAAAAAAATCTCAAATGGGAAAGTTCTAGGAATGCCCCACTAAGGAAAGATCATAATAAGAGAAAGAAACCTTCCCCTTCTCCCTTCATATTTTTTGATGTGGTAATAGGGCAGCTCTGTGATGTAGTGAATAGTCCTGGCCTTGGAGTCAAACTCAGCCTCAAACACAAGTGGCTGTATGTACTTTGGCAAGTAACTTAATCCTGTTTGCCTCAGTTTTCTCATTTGTAGAATGAACTGGAGGAGGACATGGCAAATCATCCCAATATCTTTGCCAGGAAGACCTCAAGTGGGCTTATGAAAAGTCAGTAACTACTGTACAATAACAAATGTGGTAACATATTAGAAGAAAGCATTTTAGAAGGCAGTATTCTGATTTTGCAGTCATAAGGAATTTACATTCAGTATTGCTCTGCCACTTAATATAGCTCGAGTGATTGATAGGCAAAGCACCAACTTTATGGTGGATCTCAGTTGCCTCATCTATGAAATGAAGGAGCTTGGTTAGATTGACTAACTAGCATTTATCACTCACCTGCCATGTGTCAGACACTGTGGTCACAAAGACAAAAATAAAAGTCCCTTCCTCTTAAGTAGCATGCATTTTAGAAGTATATATAAAATAAATACTAGGTAATTTGGGGAGGAAGGACTGGAACAGCTGAGGGGAGCAGGAAAGGCTTTGTTTAGAAGGTAGTCCTTGAAGTGAGTTGTGAAGAACACTAATGAAATCAGTGTAATAATCTATGAGACTGGTGAGGAGGGAAAAGAGAGTGCATTTCAAGCATTGGAAAAATCTGGTATAAAGGAATGGTGATAAGAAAGATGATAGAGGCCAGCTTTGCTGAACCTTAGAGAGTGTGAAGAGGAATATATCTTTATATTTATAGAGGCTACAATGGTTGGGATCAAGTTGTAATGGACCATAACAGTCAAACATAAGAATTTATATTTTATTGATACTAGCAAGAATAGGAAGCTTCTGAAATTTTTAAAGTACATGATGTGGTCAATGGACTGCCACTTAAAAGAAAATTATTTTGATATCTGTGTGAAGGATGAATTAGAGTAGAGAAAGACTTGGGAGAGAGACCAATTAGACTAACCTCCTTTCAAGTTCTAAATCTATGATGTAAAGACTAGCATTATGACATCTAGAATTAATGTAATATAATTGCTTTTTTAAAATAAAAATGGATTGTTAGTCAATAAGAACACTGTGGCGAAGGCCAACTGGTCCAGTAAAATAAAAGTTTCTATCTTATTAGCAATGTGATAACATTTAAGCATTTCAACTTGTCTTCTTTCCCCATTTTTACATCTCTTGCCCCTGAAAAGAAATTTAATGTTTTAATAGCTTGAAGAAAAATAACTTAATAACTGCTGAGCAGAAAACAAAATCTTATTTGGTCCTCTCATCTACTATTTTTTTCTATATTTTTCTAGTTTCACCAAGGAATTATCTATCCCTAGGTAGTATATAGACTGGGATAATACATGTTTATATATTTTTTGTTCCTTTGTTCCTCTACTTTAATAGTCAGAGTGATACTGATAATTCCTAATACTAATTTTTCCTTTTGCCTTATTGATATGCCTTTGATAATATGTAGATCCTATGATCAGTCAGGCTGTCAGCATTATTAAACACCATATGCCATTAAGAAGCAGTGTGGTATAGTGGATAGAGTTAGGACATGTATTCAAATTCTGCCTCTACCACTTAACCAATTATATGACCTTTAGCAAGTCACTTGACCTTTGTAAGACTGTTTATCAGTAAAACTGAGAATGCTTATAGTATGCTCTTCATAGAGCTGTTGTAAGCCTTATATTAGAGAGTGTATATACAGTGCTGGCATGCCTTAAAAAGTTATAAAAACATCAGTTATTATGATCCACTTTATATATTCTCTGCAGGTTTGGTATATTATAGCTGCTTTTTATTATTCTTTTGCCATATTTAGAGAGAACAGTATGATTACCTTCTTTTCCTCTCCTTTTGACATCTTTCCCACCTCTAGAATCCTATTTCTAAGATTCATGAACCTTTCCTAATGTACGTGGTTTCTGAAAAATGATGTATTAATCTCTGATAATAATTATAATTTCTTCCAAAGTGATATGGGAATATGGGCAACCCTAAATTTAGCTGATAGGAAAAAAATGAATTTATTATATAAAAATGGAATTTATTTTGAGAATTTTTGTTCCGAAGGTAAATACTAGTCCTGGTAGTCAGTTCACTTTGAATTTAGATTTTAATTTGTCTTCATTTCTCTTCACTATGAAAGTTGCTTCCGTGAACTGGAAGAATTGTCAACAAAGTATATAAAATTGAGTGATTGTCTGTCTTATTCATTTGTAGTTCCATGATTTGATTTTTTTTTTCCATTAAAAGAAATGACAGCTGGGACATGTAGAAAGATATGGATAATGATTTTCTTTAAAATTTTTTTATTTATATATATATATGTACACAATATACTTTTTTCTCTCTCCTTTCTCACTTTCTCACTGTCTTTCTCCCTTATCTCTTTTAGAAAACCCTCTGTTATAATAAAAAAAAGAAAGGGAGAAGGGAGAAAAGTTCAATGAAATGGACAAATTTATTTATGATGATGATTTTTCAATAGATTTCTTCATAACCCCTCTTTGCCTTTTTCTAATAATTAGAGTCTCTAGCCATCTAAAAATTTGTTGGATGTCTCTGCAAAAAATTAGTTTTTGATTTTCCTTACTGATAATTCAGAGTGATTCAATTCAGCATTCAAATATATGTGGAATCTTGTGCTGGACACTGGAGAAAACATTAAAAATTAAGTAAAGTATGCTCCCTGCTCTCATAGGAGTTTATAACCCATTGTTAACTATTATCTCAGTAATAGAATAGTAATTTCTGGACTTAATCCTGACCTAGGTGGGAAAACTAATTGATGATGAGGAACTGACAGGAAAAGAGAGGAATTATGTTAGTTTAAGGTTCCTAGTATTGAACAAAAGTAGTCACATATGACCCCTTGATTTATTTAAGAAAAGAGGTTAAGTGACTTAAATGAATTTAACCAGATTTGCAACTAGCATCATTTTAGAAGGAGTTGATAAAGTTCTATCTTAGCATTTAAAATCAGAAACTTCTTACTATAACAAAACTTACTACTTAGAATTTAAGAGATGCAAAAGTGAAAAATTATATTTAAGGTAAAAATGTTCTTTTAAAGCAAGTATAGAATTGGATTTTTGTGATCAGATTCTTGCATAAACTAGCCTTTGGGGATTTTAAAAAACTGCAAACTTATTAGAAGCCAACAGTTAGGCACAACTAATTGCTTATAGGATGTCTAGTGTCTTGTTCAAGCATAGTTAATTAGCAGTCTTCAAACCAGATGAGGCTGGCAAGGAATAAGCTCCCTATCGCTGAAATTTTGGGATGACCTATCCTCAAGGTTTTTATAAAGATAATTTCTACTTTGAATGAGTTGTTGAACTAGAAGACTTTTTATTTTAACTCTTAAAATTCACTGATTCCATTTATTGCTATTTGTTACCCAATGTTAATATTTGAATTTCCTTGAATTTTCTAAAATATCTGATGGTTTTTCTTGTTTTATATAAAAAGAAATAACTGATTTTCTGGCTTTCCCTTTTCCTAACTCTTTAATCTTGTTATATCTGTTGATACTATTAGATTATATATTTTTATGATTTTCATTTCTTAAATCTTTTCCCGAAGTTGATTGTTTTGCTTTTGTGTTTTCTTTCAGTTTAAGATCCTTAATGTACCAATGTCTTCCCAACTTGCTGCAAATCATTGGAACCAACAACAGGCAGAGCAAGAGGAAAGAATGAGAATGAAAAAACTCACACTGGATATCAACGAACGTCAGGAACAAGAAGATTATCAAGGTTTGTAAGCTCTTATAGAAGAAACATGCATATTTGTTAAAAAAAAAAAATGATCAAAACTTAACAAGAAAAAATAAGAACAGAATGGATTAGATATCAAAGTTGCCATGTTATTACTCACTTAATTTTGTGTTATTTAGTCAGATAATTTTTATAAAAAAGGAAATTACTTTGAAGTCATTAAAGCTTCTATCTGCCTTACTCTGTCATCTTTCATTACTTTATTGAGAAATCAGTAGCACTCTGTCAGTTCCATACTTAGTTGGACTCCCATGCGAAGTAGTACATAATAGATGAAAATTAAAGAATAATTTATTTCATTTTCCAGTTATGGCATAAATATTGATATAAGTAGAGGAAATTTAATTTTATGCATGATCAGCAGTATATTAAGTGATTAGATGGCAATGGGAGTAATTAATGTAAACTATTATAATTATTTGGTTTTGGTTTTTATTTTTGTTTTTTGCTGTGTCAAATATTATTGCATTCATCTCTGGTGTAATAAGAAAGGAATATGCTAAAATAGGAAATATTTCTCAAGTTTCTCTGAAGATTATTGAATCTGTAACTGAAGAAAGCCCATTCAAGCAACCTCTCCACTTCTAGTGTCCCAGAGACAGATTATTCACTTTCTTCATTCTTTCATCGGCATCATGCTGCCAACATCTCCTATACCTCAGAAAGTTTTCCTTTAATGTTCTGTCTGGTACCTGATGTCCAGAATATCCTAGGCCAGTTCTTTCCCTTCCATGATGGTAGAATAGCTTCTAGGGAAATGGAGAGAATTGCTTTTCCTAAAGCTAAGCCGTTTCTGGATCACAGTATTTATTCCTGTCTTGTCTCCAAACTTTGAGGAAAGGTATATGTGGTGGCCAAAGACTCCAGGAATAAATGGACCATGGATACCTCTACAAGTTATTTTAGCTACTTATATGCTCCCTAGGTCTTGAAATTTTCACAGGATCCTCAGAGAAAACTTTCAGAGCCACTTAATAGACAGAGACCAGAACAATCTACTTCCCTCTTTTGTCATATCCCCAAAGAAGTTGCTGCTAGCTTTCAAAATAGTTAAAAGTTGATCACCCCAAGATCTAATAACATTTTCTTAAAGTTAATTCTTGTTTTTTTTTTTTAATGCACATAATTCCAGAGATGTTGCAGTCTCTTGCACAACGTCCAGCTCCAGCAAACACCAATCGTGAGCGACGGCCCCGTTACCAGCATCCTAAGGGAGCACCTAATGCAGATCTAATCTTTAAGACTGGTGGGAGGTAAGACCATCTTTTGTTTGTTCACCTTTTAAAAAATGGACTTATGATTGCTTTGCTCTAGGGAATTCCATTTATGTAATTCCTTTGACCATGGCAGATGAGTGCCTACTTTGTAATTTAAAGTCCTAGAGACTATTTGTTTTTTTGTTTTTTTAAGTCCTTAGCTATTTATTTTTCATTATGTCCAAATAAATAAAAAGATCATTCTGGATTACAATCATATAAACTCAAGCATTTGTATCTGAAGAGCACTCTTCTAGGTGCTGATTATTTAACTAAGACATGCTTGATTAATATTTTTTTATTTAGTTAAAATAGTTTTAGTTTTGCTGATGTTTTGGGGGAAAGAGTTGTTTTTTTTTTTTATTTTAAATAATGATGCTTTATTTAAAAATTGATTTTAACAGCACACATTTTGGTTTCATATCATTCATGGGTAAACTTTTTGATTTCAATTTTTCCTTTTTACATTTCCTCTTAAGATTCTATTTTATAGGTAGGCGTGACTTTTTTTTTTTTCCCTGTTGTGCAAGGACAGACTGAAATAGTCTTAATGTTAAAAAACAGTAATGTGTTTATTTTTTAGGTATGTGGTTGGAATTTGTTTTAGATGTGTGTTTTAGTTCTGAAGTTTCCTGGTGGGATTCATGCCAAAGTTACTTAAAACTATTTGAGTATATTATTTTGATAATTAAGTTTGTATTAAGAAGAGTCTCAAATTAAGCTATTCCTCAGTATTTCAAGTTATTGTTGTGACTCCCCTGGTATTTTATTTAAATACACAAGTTGTTTTAAAGAACTCTGGAAAGTGAAGTAACTTTTGTTTTCTCATCTTTAAAAAGTTGATAATAAGATCATGTAATTTGTCTACAAATTTTATCATACCTTTTCTATTAAACTGTAAGTACCATGAGGGCAGGAACTATGTTTTAACTGAATTTTTTACTTCTCCTAGTACTTAGGCTGGTGCTCAGTGTACCAAAGGTACATAATTAATGTTCATTGTATTGAATCCATCTTTTATGATTTGTAAAATTTGAAGTCCATGACACTTTTTTATCTGGCCACTGTACTTACATTTTTATCAATTTATGAGCATCGTCCTATAAATATACTCTTTCTCTATATGAAAGAAATAGTGGTAGATGGAGGTAGGTCAGTTCCAAATCCATATTTAAAAAGTAGCCATTATGTTGAACTGACTCCATCTGAGCATATTAGTTTGTTTTTTAAGAAAAATATATTTCTTTGAATTTCATGTATACAGGCAATCCTAACCAAATTATTTTAAAGAAAATTGGTTTTTTATAATAGTTTGGGTTTTGGTTTAATATCTATTAAGTCTGATTTTTTAAAAATCTGGTTTAACTAGAAAAATGAAACAGAAAGCTATCTGATTAGACTAAGTATAACAGCATTTTAAAAAATTATCTTGTGTTCATTACAGAGCTATAATAGACTATTTTTATTGGTGGCAAAATATGAAAACTAGGTTAATAAGCAATGAAAAAACATTCATCCTGTACCATTACTAGTTATTTTTGCTTTTTTTTTTTTAATAACTTTAAACACATTATAGTCTTCTTGGTAACAACTGTTCTATTTCTGTCACTTCTAAAACCCTGGACTTTCTTTTATCTTGAGTATATTCTCTACTCATTTGACCTTTGTTTAGGAAGCTGGCTAAAATTTTGAATAGAGTTAGAATTTCTCTTTCATTGAAGCTTTTATTCAGTCACTATGATTTCTGTCTTCTTATTGTAGCATTTGCCTTTGTTATGATCTTCAGAAATTAAAAAATTCTGGAGAAACTATCTTACAAATTTTCTTTTTAGAGTAGAATTTTATTTCTTCAATAAAATTTTAAGAGTTTTAGCACTATCTTGGGATTTGTATGATTATCCTAAATGTTCTTCTTTCTTTGATTTTCATTTCATTGCTCTTGATTCTTCTTCTTGTATAAATTCTCTTTTTCAGTCCCCTGTGTTGGATCAGTCCCTTATGATCTGTGCCCTAACTGTGTAGGTATCTCAGATTTCTTCTCTATGGCCATTTTTTTCTACATTCTTTCTTGGTGATGTTATTAGCTTTTGTGGGTTCTGTGATCTTTATATAAATGATTCCATATTCTGTTCTGTTCTCTTTTGTGAGCTACAGTTTCATATATCACTTAAGACATTCCCAACTGAATGTCTCAAACATTTTGGTAAACATTTCAAATTCTACATGTTCAAAATGCATCTCATTATCTTTACTCCAAAACCTGTCTTCCTAACTACTTATTGTTTTTTTGGTACCATCATCTTTAAATTCACTCAGTTTAGCAACCTCAGAATATCCTAAACTATAAACTCTTCTTTTAATACTTTCCCCCTTCTTTATCAGTTGCTTGGTCTTCTTGATTTTTCTTCCATGAAATATCTTGCATCTGTCACCTCATTCATTACATATAGCACTACCCTATTTCAGGTATTCATCATCTTTCACGTATACCATTGCAACAGTCTCCAAAGTGGCCTACCTCACATCTGCTTTTTTTTTTTTTCAATCCAAACTTCACAGTAATGGGTAAAGTGATATTTCTAAAGCACAGATCTTTTTCCCTGCCCAAAAGGCTGCAGTGTCTTCCTATTGATTCTTGGATCAAATATAAATTCCTCTATGTGTTATTTAAAGACCTTCAAAAGTTGCCTCTAACTTGTCATAGTAGGCTTGTTATACATTACTCTCCTTCATCTATTCTATGTCCAGGCAAACTGGCCTACTTGTGCTTCCTTACCTTATACATGATATAATGCATCTTTCTCTTCAGTATCTTTAGATAAGGTAATCCTGGCACAATCCTTGCCTTCCTTCCCATGCCTGAAACGCCTTCTTTTTCTGTTCTTCCTTTAGTTACTAATATTTCTCTCTATATCCCCCCCAAATTTATATTGGCTTAGTATCATTTTAAAAAATTTGCTCACCAGAGCTATGTTTGATAAAATAAAAGTTCCTCAAGGGCAGGGATTTTTTCCTTTTGGTTTTTGTATCTCTAGCACCTAATTTTAGTACCTGACATGTAGTGGATACTTGATAAATGCATATTGATAGATAAAGATATATAAGTATCTTGACCTTTATGTTTATAATCTAGTAGGGAAGAAAAGATATGGCTAATATAAATATATATGTGTGTATATTGAATCATTAATACAATTTAAGTCATTTTTATCCTTTTACAACTTTCCTTAGCTTATTAACAGTTTCCTGATTCCTTTTAAAAACTTTCTCTTAACTTATTTTATCTGTTCCTAATCTTTGACATTTTCCCCATTGTTCTTTCTGATTCGGCAAATTTAAGCCTCTTCTTTTGCCTCTTTATATTTTGGGAAGAAAATGACCTGCCTGAACAATTATAACTTCCTTTCTTAAGTTTCTTCTTAAAAACCTTACTTTTCCATGAATATGGAATATTCTTATCAATAGCACTCCATAAAGTATTTATGATATTCTCTAATGATAGACCTTTTAACCTGAATTTACGACTTCAGTATTTAATTTATAGCCACAATTTCATTTCCTGAAAGACAGTGTGTAAAGGAATTTCTGAAGAATGTTTCAAATTGCTGACAATACATCTGTCAGGTAAATTCTACTAAAAATCATGACATTCTTAGCACTGGCAGAAGTAAATTAATCTTTTCATTCCTTCTTCTTAATTCGTTGTAATAGTAGAGAGCCATAAGCTAGTGATCAAGATTGATAATTATCTCAGCACATTGCAAAGAACTTTTAAGAATGTTTAAATAGAATGGTAGCCTAGAGAATCTGTTGTTATTATTTCTATAAGTATATAGTTTCTCATTAGTCTAGCTTCAGCATTGTCATCTTTACTCACTTGCTGTGAAAGCTAGTTCCATTTTTTGAATTGCTTTAGAATGCAAAACCTGTCTAGAAGTGTGTTAACAGAACTGTGAAAAATAGGTGTTCCATACCTATAGAAGTAGGTGAAAATGGGCAAATACAGACAATAATGTTAAGCATAGTTTTTAAGTCATCAATATTTATTTTGTTTAAATAACCTGAAAGAACACAATCCTATGGAATGATGCTCTTAACATTTTGGTGCCTTTTTTTTTTTTTTATTGTGATCTTGATTTTTTTTGCAAACAGACCTATCTATATTTTATTTGTGCCACTTCACTTACATGTGCCAAGAATATGGGGACATGTTAAAACCTCTGTTTTTACACAAAGAATACTTGAAGGATGAGACTGAGAAATTGCAGTTCTCAGTTTGGTTTTATATTTTTCTAGCATCAAAACAGATTTTAATGATGGTGATATGTAAATACAAATAAGAAGAAATATATTTAGAAGCAAATTATGTTAGTATTATGTAACAACATATTTTAAAGTTTTCTTTGACTATAGATTTTTATTGTTTTGCAGGGACACTAATTATAAGTACAGAGTTTTTTCCATGTTTTATCGAAGCTTGTGTGTGTAAATTAAGTCATTGACTTTGTCATTGGGCTTTCAAACTAAAATAAGTGTGGTGTGTTTAGTTACAAATATACACTGGAACTAGATATTTTGCTCATAGAACTCATTATTTCTTGATTCTTAATCTACCCATTTTTTAATAATTTTCAATCCTGAAGAGTCCATTGGCTATTTTTGCCTTTTCACATCCAACTTAGTCTTTGCTCAGCTCCAAACTTGAAAGCTTCTCCTTGTTAAAAGTTGTATGGTGGATATATTGAGCTGGGGCTAATTTATCTGCAGTTTGAACTAGCATAATTACAGCATCCTTCTGAGACAAGATTTTTCTAATGTACTGATCACCCTTCTCTTCCTTCTTTTCCTTCTCCTCCTCCTTGCTCTTGTCTTCCTCTTTCTTTTCCTCTCCATCTCTCTTTCCCTTTCTCTCCCCGCCTCTTCCCTTTTAGTGATCTAATCTGCTTCCATGGGGTCCTCTGTGTCATACAAAAGGACATACAAAAGTACCATCTCTGATTTTTCTCCATCACTTTTTTTTCCTTGTCATCTCTTAAATACCTGCTGGACTTCTCCACTTGAATCTGACATTAATTTTGAATCAAAATTTTGTCATCTTCCCCCCAAATAGGCTATCCCTTCATATTTCCCAATTTCTGTAATTGGAATCTTTTCCAGTTGTTCAGATGTCATCTTCCAGTTTAATCAGGTGCCTTTAAATCTCCTCTCACATTACTATTACCTTACTTAAGGGGTTCATTCCTGCTCTTCTTAACTATTGTAAATGGGACTCTGCCTCCAGTTTTTCTGTCACACAGTACCTAAGTAATATTCTTAAGGCACAAGTCAACATTCTACTACTCCACTCAAAAACTTTGGAGTAGCTTTCTGTTTTCCTTTGGGATAAAATGAAGTTATGGAAGGTTATACACAAAATGAAGTTATGGAAGGTCATACACAATCTGACTTCGGCCTAATTTTTCAGCATTATTTAACAAGATATGCCAGTCAAAATAGACACTATTAATTCAACATATAATCTTTTACTTCCATGAATTTGCCTAGACTGAAATATATGTCATCTTCCTCTAAGATTCAGGTGCCACTTGTATGACTCATGAGTACCCCCAAGATGAAAATATTTTCTATCTTCTCAAATAATTCCTGTAGAGCAGTTTTCCATTTATTCAAATGATTTAAATTTTAGCATTTATTTTGATTGATATGTAGGGGAAATTTTTTTCTTTTTTCTCTTGTAGGAGTATTTAGGGAACATTCTTTCCACTGATATGCAGCAAAAAGAATTAGGATTTGAATCAACTCACCTTACATATTTAGATCTTATTCTTTATATTATTCCTCATTAATATAACTTCCTGCATCCAAAACAGCTTAAAAATGAGTCCTCCCCCCCCCTAAAAAAAAGAGCCAGAAAGTCATCCATTCTACCCATTGTCTACAAAATTGATCTTTCCAATGTACTACTTGCTACCTTTTATTTTGCTTTAGTCTGGCAGAGAGGTTGTATACTTTGTAATAGGACTGGTCTGTTTGGAGAAGCTACATCTGTTACATAATCACTGTAGCGAGAGCACTGTTTCTCTCTTTGGCAATAGTTCTAGTTCTACAATGATTCAATATTTAAAATTGCCTTCTTTATACCTTTAGGAGACGTTGATCCAGCAGCAAGTGTCATTTCATTAGGTCCTGTATCTCTGATGTTGTGGATAGTGGAGTCCTCCAGCAGTTGAATGAGAGCAGTGGACACATCTCAGCATGTCGGGCTAGAGAGTTGCGAATCTAAACCTGGGGCAGGCTGGGGCCATGAGGCAGAAACACCAGCCTCCACTAACACCGCAACAAGCTGAAGCTTCCAGTTATGGCATAAAAGGCCTTTTGTTATGGGAACCACGCGAGGGTTAATCTTCTCATGAGAATGGAGGTAAAGAAATGAGATGGTTAACTTTACTACTGAGCAGTTACACCAAGAACAACTGTCAATGAGATGGATTGTGCCGGAGCAGAAAAGGTTTTGATGGTAACAGTATGGGGGATAAAGAACTTGAGTTTTAAACTTGATGTGAGTTACATTGTCTCTGAATTGAACATCCTGTGTTGGAAGAAGATACATTTGGGGGCTCCAAGACTACAGTAGAAAAGTATAGAGCAAGCAGTAAAATCTTCTAGTCAAACCTTACATGCAGGACAACAAAATGATGAAAGATATCCAAACACCAGATACTCCACCAGGAAGGCTTTCATTTTAGAATTTGTTTGAAGGAGCAAAGGATGGGAGAGAGAAATCAATTTTATCCATCAGAGCCAGTGAGATAAAATTGTCTATTAAGATAAAAGAAAAAAAAAAAATAAAGACTATTACTATACAGAGAATGTTGATCCAGATCACTTAGAAAAAGTCTGAAACCAGCTTAAGAACAGGGATAAAGTCAAGCCCATTGTAAGTATCATTGAAAACCAAAATGTGCCAGTCAGCATGTCATAGAAAATGACCAAAGGGCAAAAAGAAATTGATCAGAATTTTGTTGGTCTTCATGGGTTCATAGCCTCTGTCTCTAAACAAAATATGGAAACAAGTAGAGCTTTTTTTTTTTTTTTTGCTTCCCTACCCCTCCTCCCCCAAATAGAAAGGAGATTTCTTGGTCCGTTTCTGACAATCTGTTGTTTATTAGGATAGTTGTGTCTTTTGTTTGCTTTCTAGTAGGCATAGTACATTTAGTTAAAGAGTACATCTGTATGCTACTACTTGATTAAAACCTTTTTTTTCTAGCCATTTTCTTTTTTTTTTCTTTTTACCACTGTTTCAGTTTCTGCATGTAGAATTAAATAAGAAACAAAACTTGTAAAGTTGTAACATTTCACATGGAAATGCTGCCCGATCTTCACCAGCTTCAAAAATCTGACCTTTGCCGATGCTGCAATAAAGTGTTGTAATTTAGATTTGCTGTGTATTTCTTTTTTTTTTTTTTTTTTGAATCTAATAAATGATAAAAATCATTATCTGCTGGGATCAACTTTGTGCTTTGTGAGGTGTATAGCCTCTTCTTCGGAGAAATATACCTCACTTCACTTCCTCAGATGTTGCCATATTTGTTTTCCCAAGTGCCTGAATTAGGGTTTTGAGTATACCTCCTTTATCCAAGAGAAAACTAGGCTGTGATGAAAGTCCCTGCACATGTTAACTATGCATGAGCAATGAAAGTAAAGATAACCCATTTGAGGTGGATGACTTAAAAGGACAGTGAAATGTATACTTTTGATCAATTTCCTTCTGTTAGGCTGATTCCAAAGGTTAAATTAGACAATTTCAAAGGAATTAATGGCATTACTGTCATTAGAATTTTAAAAGTTCAATCCTTTTCAAAAGATTGTGGAAACAGACTTTCAGAATTTGAAAGGAATCAGCTTGCCCTCTTTCTGTATATATGTCTGAAAAAAAAATTTAGGCTTGAATATGCAACATCTGTGTCTTTGTAAGGTAATCTTTAGTATGTTATACCTTCCTCAATGCTGAATTCTATATATTTGTACTGAATTGTTTTGAGAAGTTTAAGCATATGTTATTTTTATATTGCTTAATTTGGTCTTATCCTATCTTCAAGCTATTTTTCTGTATCTCTCCTCCCTGTCAGCACTAAATTCCTAGAAAATGTTATGTTTTTGTAGTTCTATTTTGCAAAATAGGTGTCATTTCTCAGCTCTTTGTTACCTGTCTTTTCATCTCATCCTTCTTTAGAAATGACACTTTCTAAGATTACCTGTGATCTCTTTAACTTCTAATTGGTCTTTTTTCAGTCCTTACGCATCTGCAGTTTTTTATGTTGTCAACCATTTGGTGGATATTTCTTTCTTTGTCATTTTGCTTCTAGTTCTTCCACTATCTTTTGGACCTTTTCTTTGATGGATAAAGCATCTACCTAATGCTGGGTGTTTTCCAAGGCCCTGTCCTGTCTTCTCTTTGTAATCTCGTTAGATCCCATGGATGCAAGTGTATCTATAAAAATGCCTAATATATATGTCCAGTCCTAAACTCTTTCTTGAACTTTAGGCTCACATTTAACAGCTACTTACTGGATATCTTTACCTAATATCCTATCAGCATCCCACAATGTTAATAACAGAATTCGTTATCTTCATTCTTTACTCCAGCTATCTTCTAAAGTACCCCATTTCTGTTGAAGATCTCACTGGCCTTCCAGTCATCCAGCTTCACACACCGTTTAGGACAGTATTTCTTACTTTCCCTCACATCAATCCCTTGCCAATCTGAGTGATTTTTATCTCCACAATATCTCTGAGAGGCATCATCTTTTCGAATCCATTTTAGATTGGGGCCCCTATCATCTTTTTTTTCTTGGACTCCTCTTTGGTCTCTCAGCTTCCAGTTTGTCCCTTCTTCAATTCATCTGCTACAGACCTGCCAAAGTGATATTCCTAGAACATAGTTCTGATTGTGTCATTTCTCTTCTCAAAAATCTTCAGTGAGTCTTTGTTGCCTCTAGCATAAAATATGAACTTCTTGATCTCATATTTAAAGCAGCCCTTCCTCAATCTAACAGCAGACTACCTTTTCAGACATATTATATTATTGCTTTTCACTTATTCACTTGGTCTGCTTGTTCCTCTCCAAACTTAATTTCTTCCATCTTGAACCTCTAAGTTTGCACAGGTGATATCTCCCCTAAGGCATATCTGGGATGCAGTGTGTCCTCACCTCCACTTAGAATCCTTTCCTTCAAGCCTCATTCAAGTATTCTAATTGTCTTCTTAGTTTGTTAATGCAATTTCCTTAATTTTATCTTTTTTGTATGTATGTACATGTATCTTCCCAATAGAATGTAAGCTCCTTTAGGGCAGGGACTTTTCCCCCCCTTTGTATACTTAGTGGCAATTTAATAAATATTTATTGAATTTAGTTGCATTTTAAGTTTGACAATCCCTATTTTAAAGTTAGAAAATTGTGGTTTCTTGCCTCCAATTTTCTTCTCAAATGATATACAAAGCACAAGTAATTGGCTTTGTTCAAATATCTGCCATTCCAAAAGAAGTTAATATTTTTCTAGCCAGGTAGCCTGAGGCCTGTGGTAAATTTGGTAAAATCCTACAAAACATGAATACTTTATTTCATTTGACTAGCACAATAGGGAAGTAATGAAGAAAAGACTTAACAAAGTTTAAATAAGCCTTTATTAACCACAAACAGTAATCTTTTACTTTGTATAACACTTCATAGTTTTTAAAATGCTTTCACACTAAGTACTTTTTAATGTGGACTGATTGGTTTGTGAGGTTTGGTCTGGAAGATAGTATGCTTCCCCTTTTATAGATAAGAAAACAAGGTGCATGGTAAGTGGGGGAGCCAGGACCAAAACTCTGGTTTTCTGGTTCCTAATCTAATGTCCATGTATGCATACTTCCTTTAAGAATCAAATAATAGGAATCAAATAAAGGCAAGAGAATATATGGTCATTTATAGAACATATTGTCTATCACTTAGAAAATAAAATTTGTAGTTATTTCATCTTTCAATAAAAATACTGATTTTCCATGACTTAGCAAGAGTGAATAAAATTCAATCATTTTATTAATGAAAAAACCCCATAATTTCTCATACTACAGAGGCTATTTGTTTATGTGCTTATTCTTATACTCATGTATATATGTGGTATGGTAACACCTCATCTGTACAGCATAGTTAAGAAAGAAGAAATGAATAAAGTTAGATTCAACCAGAATAGGTATCAAAACCTTTAGCTTGCAAATATAAGAACGTATGTCTTCACTCAGATATTTTACACTAAGTTATCTTATTTTTTTTTTAATTTTTATTTAATAATTACTTTATATTGACAGAATCCATGTCAGGGTAATTTTTTTACAACATTATCCCTTGTACTCGTTTCTGTTCCGATTTTTCCCCTCCCTCCCTCCACCCTCTCCCCTCCCTCCACCCCCTCAGTTATCTTTTTTATAAATCCCCTATAGAAAAGAAGGGTGAGCAAGACTGCTCCAAATAAGTACACTGAAAATAATTAAAATTGGCAGTTGAATATTTAACATGTATAAGACTGCCTGCCATCTAGGGGAGGAGGTAAAGGGAAGGAAGGGAGAAGTCAGAACAGAAGTGAGTGCAAGAGATAATGTAAAAATTTACCCATGCATATGTTCTATCAATAAAAAGTTATTTTTAAAAATGGCAGTTGATTAGAAAGGAGATAGAAAACCCTGCCAAAAAACTTAAATGTTTTCAAGTCATTTGGCATAGTAACACACTTTTTACACATTTCAGTAGTAATTCTTAAAGTCACCTATGATTTTACAATAGTGTAATAATTGATGTTTGTAATGGAAATATGCTGAGTCAAGGAGAAACGATTCAGTTATATTCAATACAAACAAATAGCAAATTGTATAAGCACAATATCTGTCCTATGATTAAAATGTGAAAAATGTTGATTTTTGAATGGGACCAACCTTTATATGGAAAATCTAGTTATCCATTTAGTTCCCAAGGGATGAGGATAGAAAATTGAGATTTTTTTTTTTTAAGATGAATTAGAGCTAGCAGATATTTCTTTCATGAAATGGGATTCGTACTTCTCATCTAAAATCCTTTTTCACTTTTTCTTTTGATTCACTAATAACATTCCCCAATTGATTTTTTAAAACTTCCTTATAAATTGTTTATTATAGTTATTAATTTCTGTTGTTCAAGGTTTCTTTTAGTTCTTGGCTCACACTGATTTATGGTTTTCCTCAATTTCTTAGAACCCAGCAGAGAACCACACCCAGATGGGCTCTACATCAATGCTGCTTCATGATAGAGTAATATTCTTGACATAATCATTTAGATTTAGGGGTTAGCAAGAACACAAACTAAAGAAGGAAGGATTATTTGATAAGAATTATTAGAAAAACTTGGAAGCAACTTGGCATGTTGTCATTTCAGACCAGTATCTTAACAACATAAACCACAATATGTTCCAAGGTGGATAAACTGCTCAAATATAAAGATCATATAGGATTATAGACTTAAAAAGGACCTTGGAGGACACCTAGTGCAATCTTCTTGAGGAAGACCTAGTACAAGTAAATAACTGTCCTGGGTCACACAAGTAAAATAATTGGCAAAGGCGAGATTTGAACCCAGGAACCTGAGTCCAAATTCAATCATTTTTCTATTATACCAGGCTTCCTTTTACAATAATATTAATGTAAGAGAAAGTAACTTGCACGCTGTGGCTAGGGGGAGAATTCATAATCAAACAAGGGATAGGGATAAGGCATTTAGCATCTAATAGAAGCTTGATATGCAAGATTCAGAGAAGTAGCATGGTGCTGTGGAAGGAACCCTGGATTAAGGGTTAAAGAATCTGGTTTTGAATTTTAGCTCTGTTATTTATTAGCTGTGTGATCTGGGCAAATCACAACCTCACTGGGTCTCAGACTCTTTGTTTGTAAAATCATTAACTTGTTATGGATGACTTCCAAGGATTCTTGCAGCTCTCAGTCTGTGATCTTATGATCATAAGAACATTTATATGTGTACGTATATGTACACAAACACATGTACCACTATCCAATAAATAAGTGATTAAAGTGTAAGCATACCACTAAGGATTCAGTAAAAGAAAGAAAAGCTATCAACAATTATAGAATAAACCTACCATTAATCTGTAGTGTAAGAGAAATAAATGTACATTAAAAAACTGAAGTTTTAATTCACTTAACAAGTTGACAAAGGCATAATAATAATATACTGTTGGGAGAGCTATGAGTTAGTCTTTATCTTCTTGAACATAATTTGGGATTATGAAATAAGAATTACCAAATTTTTCAGTTCAAACTCTTGACCCAGAGATACCCAGGTAAGCAAATGCCTAAAGGAAATCAAAGTAAGCAAGAAAGAAAAAGTATTAAAACAGCAAGTTTTTGTAGTTTGGGTTTTTTGTGGAGGGAGTTTGGTAGCAACAATGGTTTCCTATTGGGTAATGGCTGAATAAATTGTGGCATATGGGTAGAATGGAATATTGTTCTTTAAGAAATGACAAATATGAGAAAGAAGAATATGGAAAGACATAAGTGAAGGGAAGAAAACACTAAGGAGTACTATCTTTATGATTATCGAAATATAAGTGAATGCAGTCCTAAAGTACATTTGAATCTACATTCAATACAATATTAAATTTGGGTTTCCAGGCACAATAAGCAAATACTTCCTCTTGGTAGAAAGATTGAGCTATGGCTGTAGAATTTGGGCAATTGTGTGGATTTGTTTTGCTTAAAATAGGGAGGGTTTTATGAAGGGAAGGCAGAAGTAAGAAATAATTGTATAATAAAGTCAAAAAATCTCAAAAATAAAAAATTCAAAGACTAGATAGAGGAATTTTGAAGTCATTTCCAATGCTGGTATTATTTTTTAAATATATTTAAGTTTAAGGTGAAAATCTCAACTTAGTCAACAAGTATTTTTTGAGAGCCTCAGATTTAGTGCTGGAAGGGACCTTAGAGGTTACCCAAACCAAACCCCTCATTTCACTGATGAAGAAACTGGATCTCAGAGAGGATAAAATAATTTGTCCAAGTAAGTAGCAGAGCAAGATTTCAACTTCAGGGTCTCTTGATTCCAAATATGCCACTCTACGTCAGAGCACCTAATTTTTATGTCCTTGTAAGTAGGGAATGATCCTACAGTATTAAGGACTATACTATTAGAACAGAAGCTCTGGCAGATTCCTTCATGCTAAAAAGTATTAAGTATGGTCCTAGCAATAGATTAATTCTGCTAAATAAGAACTAGCCCCATTATGTAGAGAGAGATGTATTATCAGTTGGCTTATTTTTGTTGATGAATTTTTTTTCTTCATGGTAAAGCATGAATCCTCCCCCCCAAAAAAAATGATTAAAATATGTAGTTCCCTTTTACTCCTGCAGTAACTGTGGCAACACAGCAGAAAAGGAGGAAATGTTAAAATTGTACAATTTCTAGATCTGCTATAAATGTTAACTTTTTTTTTGTTTTTGTTTTTTGTTTAAAACAATTTTTTTTTTATTAAGGCTTTTTATTTTCAAAACTTGCATGGACAATTTTTCAACATTAACCTTTGTGAAACCTTGTTTTCCAGTTCCCCTACCCCTTCCCATTACTTCTTCCCCAGACAGCAAGGAATCCAATATATGTTAAATATATATATATATAAAAACATTAGCGATTGATATTTGAAATGTGACTTGTTCAGTGATTAAGAGAATACATACTACTCAAGGAACTCTATCATGTAAATATTGAGATTCAAAGCCATGTGTCACCAAAGTGACAGATAGAGTTCACAGATTCTTGTTGGGGAAACAAATTGGCAAAGTTAATTTTATCATGCATTCAAAGACAAAGAAAAATATAATACTTGGTAATATACATTTATACTGCTTATGATGAGCATGGTCAAAAAAAACCCTAAATTTCAACAGGGAAGATTACGTTTTACAAAATATTAATATCAGCATTTTTTATGATAATAAAGAGTCAAAACCAAAAAAACCTTCTAGGACCATCTTTCTGTCATTGGATCCAGCTGCTTCTATGATATTATGTTGTTATTATAACATCCCCCCAGCCCAAATACACACAAAACAATACATTAGCAACTGCCTAACTACTGGCAAAATTTGTCCAAGATAGTTTTCTACATCACTGAAGACTTTCAAGGAAAGCTGAGATAACACTTGGGTAAGTTGTAGACTTTTTGTTCAGGTACAGTAAAGCAATGATTTTTATAAACTCTTTAGAGGAATGACCTTTGTATATATTGAAAGAATCATTGAATCTTAACATTGAGAGGGTATTCAGTCCTCCCAGTGTCTTCTAGTATTTAGTATCTTTTAATAGCAAACGGTTTTCAGACCTTCATGTGAAAATTTCAAAAAAGAGATAAGGTAGGCTGTCACTACCCAAGGGAGTTGATTGCATTTTTTGTATTAAAAACTTAAAATTGTTTTTAAGGTTTTCCCCTATACTAAGCCAAGTTCTACCATTATTCTTAATTCCTTCTAGAGTCAAGCAGAGCTGGTATGAGGACTTTCCTATGAAAGTTCTTTAAATAAGAGATGGATAACTGATGAATTCCTCTTCCCTTCTTTCCCCTTAATCTTTCTCATTCCTCATATGATATGATTTTAAGGCCTTCCTAATCTGTGACCTTTCTCTGAGTGATTTCCAACTTAATACAATACTATTAGGTGTGATTGGATAGGATGAAGTGCAGATAAGCTATCACTTCCCTCATTCTGGATACCATGACTCTTAAGACATCCCTAGATCACATTATTTGGTTACTATTGAGGTAATTTGGTGATGTGGAATTAAAGGGCAGGTTTGGTTTTTGTGTCTTTTGCACCTAGCATAGGACCTGGCACATAGCAAGCACTTATTTGATGCTGGAATGAAGTATCTAAAACACTAGACTTAAGAGTTGAGAAAATCAACATTCATATCTTGCCTTAAATATTAACTGTACTGCATGAGTCTTGACATTGCTTTAACCCTCCTCACTTCCTTATTTATAAAAATGGTTTTTAAAAATCTCCAATAATAATATGTCTCAGAGCATTATTGAGTCTCAAATGAGAATGTGTAAAAGTTTACAATACAACATAAATAGTAATTACTATATATTAGCCAGGCTAATAGATAGAGGATCATACTTGGAGTGAGGAAGAGTTTGGTTCAAAATCCTATCTCAGACATACTTTCTATGGTTCTGGATAAGTCATGCAACTTCTTTCACTTTCAGTTTTTTCAGCTATAAAATAGGAATATTAGTGGCACTTATCTCAAATGAAATACCATGTAGAGTACTTTGTAAAACCAAAGGAATATATAAATGATTTCTATCTCCATTATTATTATTTTATTGTTATGCTTTGACATCTGGAGCATGAAATCCACTGCATCTTTCAGATGTTATCTTTGCTAATTTGTTGGGTATGAAGTAAAACCTCATAAGTTTTAACTTACATCTATTTATTGCTGTTTATCAGACATAAATATGTATTTTATTTACCTCGTAAGTAGAATATCCTTTTGGAGGGGGATGATTTTTTATTTTGGTTTTATGTTTACAATGCCCAGTACAGTACTTGGATCACTGGTGAATATTTACCAAATTTTTCCTGTATTGGGTCGAAAGATAAAGAAAATACAAGATTTTACTGTATTTATTGTTTGATTTGTATTTATTAAAGATTATTAAGAAAAAAAATTTGTCTTGGTAGAGCAAAACAATCCTTAAAGTTCTTAAATTGAATCTCACAATTTTTTGATAGATCCACAGAAATAACTTTTTTCAAAAATCTTTTATTGTAAACATAAAGGGATGCATAAAATAGAATAAAAGAATTGCAGATATTGGCATTTAGAAGGAACATCCACAGCTATCCACTCCAACCCATACACTAAAGACAAACCTGAGACGTGCTCATACAGCCTCTGCCCAAAGATCTTCATGAAGGAAACTCATTCCATTTTTGGACAGCTCTAGTTATGGGGAAATATTTCTTAACTTTGAGCCTTAGTTTACCTTTTTGCAAGGTCTACCCATTATTTTTGCCTCTCAGCCTCATGATAGCCTTTCATATACTTTCATATACCTTTCACATTCTCCTTGAATTATTTTTTCTTCAAGCTAAACTTACCTAATCTTTTAAATCAAACTTTCCTCTGAGCATTCACTAGGTTATTATTAACCAATATCCTTTTAAAATTGTCATATCACCAAATTTAACTTGGTGAGATCTGATGATGGCAGATCATCAACTCCCCATTCTTTGATGCCCAGAACCATATTGGCATTTTTGGCTGCCGTATACACTGCTGACTCGAGAGTTTGCAGCCCACTAAAAACCCTTAGAGCTTTTTCAGAACAATTGTCTGTTCATGCTTCCCTCATTGTATGCTTGCAACATTAATTCTTGTATCCAAGTTCAGGACTTTACATTTATTTCTGTTGCATTTAATCTTGGTTTAGCCGAGAGCTCTTGTCTGTCATGATCTTTTTTGCATCTTGACTGTTTCAGTGGGTTAGCTATCCTATCCAATTTTGTATCTGTATGCTTTTATTCAAATCAGTGATAAAGTTATAATAATAATATCTTACATGTATATAACACTTTAAGGTTTGCATTGTACTTCAAAATATTTCCTTTGATCCTTACACTAACTCTAGGAGATAGGTTTTATTATTATCATCTCCATTTTACATAAAAAGGGCAAAGATGAATTGACTTGCTCTGGGTCACAATAAATATCTGAGACCTTATTCTAGGTCTAATGTTCTATCCATTGCACCATCCAGCTCTCACCAACGAAATCTCTCCAAACAGCTCAAGGCCAAGCATTGATCCCTGGCATATGCTATAAGAGATCTCTTGTTACATTGAATTATTGACAACTATGTTTGGAATATAGCCATCTGACCAACACAATGCAGTACTGGTTTTGATCCAATACAGTACTGCATTGATCAATTTATTATCTGATCCATATTCCCATCTTTGTTAAAATTTAAACTATATTCCTGACATTTTACCTCATCTACTAGTATAATAATTCGGTCAAAAAGGGAAATGAAATCAGTCTGTCATAGCCTCTTTTTCATGAAGCCATGCTAGATCTTTGTATTAAAATAATCTTTTCCTTTTTAGATATTCACCAACCATCTTATGACAATTCGTTCCAGAATTTTCTCAGGAATTGACATTAAGTTCACTGACTTTTAGTCTGCAAAGACTACTCCCATTTCCTTTTTTAAAATTGGACATTTGCCCTTTTCCAATTTTATGATGTCTCCCATTTTCCCTGCTATTTCAAATAAAATTGACTGACTGAGCCATCATATAGAGCCAGTTCTTTCTAGGACCCAAGGACGAAATTCACTTGGGCCCACTGACTTGAATGTTTTCTAGTCTTTTAGGATCCTGTATTTAGATCTGGAAAAGAATTCTTTTATTCCAACACCCTCATTTTATGGATGAGGAAAATGAGGCTCAAAGTTTGTGATTTGCCCAGAATCAGAAAATTTGCATATCTGGGGCTTCAGGCATGTCCTAGTTAATTATTATTTTATTAGGTATCAACTTTTTTAGTCATTTTTGTTTGTGGCTACTTCTAGTATGTTGTCATTATCATTGCTAATTTAGACCACACCAAAAAACCAAACCCTATCCTTGCTTTAATCCTTTTTTTTTTTCTCTTAATATTGTTAAGGAAAACCAATAAACAAGCTTTTTCTGTTGTTCTTAACTTCTCTCACCAGCCTCACCTCATTATGTGCTTTTACATTCCAAGGTTTATTCTTATAGAGGAATGCCAAGCTCTTAAATCAGTCTTCATTATTTGGCATTAAAATGTAATATGGTTGATAAGTTCCTGGCACATCCCTATTAGTCTTTTCAGACAGATCCCATTTTTTTCCCTCACTGGAATAATTCCTTTTTGTGTCTTCAGAATTTATTCTTGAGCATTCTCTTACTGAAAGATTTTAATCTATGGGATCCTATCTGTTTCTTCTCAATCTCTTAAAATTACCTTTCCCTATATAGAAAATACTTGTCAGACTATGCTCATATTTTCTTTCTCCTTACAATTTCTAGAATGGAGTGGCCATTGCCTTTACCAGATTCCCATTATTTCCATTCAAAAAATAATTCTTTCCTGTTAGGGAAAGTGAAATGTCAAATAAAATTTTTTTGTTGTTTCCTTTACCCTTTGAAGGATACAGTTTTTACTAAGGCAAATCAAAGTATCATTAGCTGCTCTGACTGTAGAAAGTGGGAAGAGGGACAGAGACAAAAAGAGACAGGAAAATAATTACAGAGAAATTAAGCTGGTATCTGGGTAATTAAAGTTCACCCTCACTAATATATGATGCTTGTAATTCATTTCCCAAATTTCTTATCTATTTCCTCTTTCTGTCAAGATGATCCATAGCTACATTCCTCAGAATGTTCCCTAGATACTTGGGGGTCCCTAAAATTCCTTTACAGGTTCATGAGGTCAGTTATTTTTATAATAATAATAAGGTGTTATTTGCCTGTTAAAATATTCTACCTTTCCAACGACATATGTATGAAGCTGGATTTCTTCATATACTTCAACCAAAACAATATATTCCAACAAATTGAGTTGCAGAAGCAAGTATAAGAATTCAGTTTGTCTTCTATTAAGCCAGACTTTTAAAAGATTTGCACAAATGTATAAAACAATGCCATGATTCTCACTGATTTTTGAGTTTTGGAAAATTATTTTTCATAAAAAATGTTATTTATGTTGACTTGTAATGAACTTATAATTGTTATTTTTAAATGAATAAATAAATAAATATTTTAAAAATTTATCAGTTTTCATTTCTAATATAATAAATACTGATAAATATAAACTATATAATCAAAAGGTTTTGAGTTCCTCTATAACTGTTACGGTCTGTAATATATACACCAACAACAAGATTACTTGCGCTCCTCCCTTTTTTGACTTTTACTCAAATATTCTACGTCATGTTTCTCCTCTGCTTCTTAGATTTCCTCACATGAGAATACTTATATAATATGCTCAGTCCCCACTCCCCTTTTCCTTATTCTATTAAGATATACCCAGTTAGAACTTAGCCCAATTATGAGTTTCATCCAAACTAAGTATCAGTGATACTAATGAGATCAATTTGCTGTCTTGTATTCAGATTTCTAATTTGTCCTATTAGTTGGGGCATTTGTTTATAGATACTTAAGTCCATGGATTTGAGTGAGACATCTCACCATACTATCATCAAAGATGTTCTACAGACTCAAAATTGAAGAGGGAGTATTAAGATGCTCCTGTTGGCAGATGACATTTTAAAAATAATAATAGCTTTTTATTTTCAAAATACATGCAAAGATCGTTTTCAACATTCACCCTTGCAAAACCTTGTATTCCAAATTTTTGTCTCTCCCTCCTCCCTTCTCTTCTCCCCTAGACAGCAAATAACCCAGTCTAGGTTAAACGTGTGCAATTCTTGAAACATTTTCATATTTATCATGCTGCACAAGAAAAATCAGATCAAAAAGGAAAAAAAAAAAAAAAAAAGCAAGCAAACAACCAAAAAAGGTGAAAATATTTTGTGATCCACATTCAATCTCTATAGTATTCTCCAAATGTATATGGGTTGCTCCATCACAAGTCTATTGGAATTGGCATATGACATTGTATTGACTACATTTTGGAAGAGTGTATGACCTCATCATTAAATGAAGAGATCCTTGAAAGAGATTAACCAAAAAAATCCATACCAAGGGGAAAAAAAATTGAATGAAGATGGGGCAGCTAGGTGGTCTAGTGGTTAGAGCACCAGCCCTGAAGTCAGGAGGACCTGAATTCAAATCTGACCTCAGACACTCAGTTGTAGCAATTTGCCAACTATAACTTTAACTGGTACAAGTGATATTAAAAGTATAAAAACACTGAGGAAAAGGAAGCCAAAAGATATTGTGAGAGCAATAAATAGCAGTGCTGTATCGCTGCTACCCATATCTTGTGAAAAAGCCCAGGAAAATTATTATTAATTCAATTATGATGCTGGAAGGAAATGAGCTCCTACACAGATAACAAAAAGGTTTACTTAGCTACAATTAAGAACAGAAAGAATATCCAATAAGTATATAGCAGCACTTAGTTCACATGGACATAGCCCAACTCACCTTATGTAATGAGTCTCGTCAGCAGGACAGAGTATGGTACCTCATGTGGTCTTGAGACCTGTATCTAGTTTTAAGGAATTGGACATTCTGCGAATGCATCTTTTTTATGTCCTTAGGTGATCAGAAAGCCACATTAATATGGCTGGAAGCTACCAGGAAACTACACTAGGAAAACTGGAGGAGCCAGTCAGTTTTCTGGGGCAGCCTTTTAGGGAAAACCCATGTTGTGGGAGAAAAGGAGACCTTAGTAGATGTTGGCTTTATCACAGCATCTGTCAAGTTCAGTGTACTTTTTAATCAGGATTTATAGAACATAGACTAGAATCTCACGGGTTGAGGCATCATGAATAGGTTGCTATCTGTACTGGTAAAGAGTGTGCCCACAATTTTGAGACTATTAGATAAATTCCTCTGAATGGCTCATATTTCTTACAGGATAATAATATTTCACTTCATTTCCATGTCATGGGTTTTCTAGTTGGTAAGCAACCATTTTGTTTCCAGTTTTTTGATGTCATACACACACACACAAAAATGACATGAATGCTATAAATATTTAGTACATGGGAAGCCTTTCTTTTTTTGACTTCATAACTTAATCTGACCTCTTTAGAGTATATGCCCAACATTGGTATCTCTGGATGGTTTAGTCATGTTTCTCACAGATTCCAAATTGTATTCCTGCAGTACATTAATGTGCTTTTTCTGTAGCCCTTCTAATGTCATATTGTCTAAATGTCTTTTTGTCATCTTAGTTGATACTCATTCCCTTCTGAGGTCCTCTCTGCCTTGCCATCTGCCTTGCCTGTATGCCCTGCTGTCTCCTGGCACTGTCATCTGACCTAGTTATATAACCTAAGGGCCTCTGGGTCTTACCATTCCCTCCATAGCTGTGCCCTTAGGACTTCCAGGCTTTGGAGCTGTACTCTTTTATTTATCTCCCCTAATTAGAGTATGAGCTTTTTGAGAGCAGGGAGAATTTCATTTTTTTTTCTCCTGTTTGTGTATCCCCCACTTAGCACAGTGCTTAGCACATAATATCCACTAATTAATCAATTGCTAGTTAAGTTCCCTTTAATTCTGAAAATATGTGATTGTTAACTTGTAAAGAGATGGTTTTGCAATCTTGACATTAGTTCCTTTTGTTGGAGAATCCCCAGCTACATTTTCATATGTAATAGAATGATGCCTAGAGGGAATGTCTTACTATCAAAATTTAATGGACTGACCCTGATTTTAAAATTAATAACTTTTCTAGTTAGAGCACTCATTGTTTCTGACTCTCCCCACCATATCAACAAAGAAAGGAAGGGGGAATAGAGTACAAAAATGTGTTCCTCTGTTTCTTTGGGTTTAGAGAATTTAATGTTTTCAGCTTCAGAGATGAAAACACCAGATGGTTCCTTTCCAAGCTCTAAACCTGGCAGTAAAAAATGTATCTGGATAGAACCTTCTCCCCCTGAGTGCAAATTTTAGCTCTCTGCTTTCACTTCTCCAAAGGTAGTTTTGGTCATTCCAACCCCATCTGCTGTAAATACAAGACCGTTTGGCAGTGAAAGATAGGATTTGCACAGTTGGCCATGCAAGCAGGTATCTCTTCAATTTCTATTTCTGTCCATCGTGTTTTCCCTTATGTTACTTTGCTTTTTGGATATAACATTATCTAATACCTAAGTTTATTTGCATTTCAAGGGTGTGATTAAATTGGAATGTCTTCACTTCTCATTTTATTTCTGAAGCAAAACACTTGTTTAAAAAGATTCTTCTCCTGTCATCCTATCTAGCTTTATATTTTATTGTATTCTTCTTTGAATAGAGACTTCTTTTGTGGAGTATTCCTGCCTTGGTCAGAAACATCACACATCACAAACTTAAGAATCCAATGGATAGTAAAATAACAATTTAATATATATGACTAAAGTAAATAAAATTAGGTTCTTTAAGGAGGCATTTCAAGGTATTGCTTTCTTCTCAGCTTTATTCAAGAGTACTCAAATCCCCCAAATATGTTCATATGACTGATAGATTCTCTTTCTTTCCTGGGGTTTTACAAATTTGGATTTAACAAAGATATGGGCTGACTTGAAGCTCTTATAAAATTATTTTCTACTAATAGTGTTTCTGGGACTAGGCAATAGAGGCAGCAAAATGGTGCAGTAGTTACCGCACTGGGCATGCAATCAGGAAGACCTGATCTCAAATCAGGCTGAAAGACTTACTGTGTGACCCTGGGCAAGTCATTTAATCTTTGCCTGATTTTCCTTAACTCTAAAATAGGGATAATAATAGTACCTGTCTCCTGCAATTGTTGTGAGGGTCAAAGGAGGTAATATTTGGAAATCCCCTTCTGTCCTTCCCTCTTTCACCCTCAGTGGTAACAGAAAGGAAGATGTTTTGGGTGCACCTGGTCAAAATGCTTTTTTCTTTCTGTTTAGTTCTTTAAACTGCCAGGCAGCTGTTCTCCCTTAGTTATTTAAACATGGTTCTTCTGGGAGCTGCTTAGCACATACTTAAGAAGTTTTAAAGATGAATCTAGGGCAAAGGAGGCTAAAAGAGCCAGGCAGTCTTAGGAACACTTTGCTTTAGAACTTGTTTGGACCAAGAAAAGACTATTTGAAATCTCTTATTCAATCCCTGAAAGTTAGAGAGTACTTTTTGGTATCCCTTGTGGTGTATTACTTCTCCAAATGTATTACCCGATCCTAGAATGTGACTTGAATGTTCTCCTTGAAGACATGATGTAGCATTATTGATTCATTCTTTCCCTTTACTTGTCTTTGCTTAACATAATTTAGTAAGTTCAGATCTACCAAATTCTAGAGTCAGTAGACTAATGCATACCATTTCTATTTCAGTCTAAAATCTGGTGAGTTATATTGTTGTTGTCTATTGTGAACTGTTGGCTCAAATAAATATTCCTTTCTAAGTTTCTCTATATTCCTGTTTATATTTCAGAATTTTGACTTGTCTTTGGTTTTTTCATCAGGAATGCTTGAAAGTCCTCTATTCCTCTATTATCCTGTGAAGGTTTATACCAATTTTGCCAGTGTTATTTGTAATCATAAGCCTCTTTTGTCTTTTAGAATGTTGTATTCCAAGATCTCCACCTATTTTTTGGTAGAAATTGCTAGATCTGTTGTGGTCTTGACAGCAGATCCTTGATGATTTTTTTCTGACAGCTTGAAGTATTTTTAATTGACATAGGAGTTTTGAATTTTAGTTTTGACATTTTCTGGAACTTTCACTTTTGAGGTTCTTTCAAGAAGTGATCGATAGATTCTTCTTCACTTTACTGCAGTTTTTATTTATGATTTTTTGAAATATAGTGTCTGGGTTTTTTTAAGTCATAATTTTTAAGAAATCTAATGATTATTAAATTACTCTGTCTTATTTTCTAGGTTAACTAATTAAATTTTCTACAGTTTTTCAATCTTTTTACTTTGTTCCAATATTTTTGCTGTCTCAGAATCAATGATTTCTAGTCTATTTTAATTTTTAAGGAGTCCATTTTTTGGGTAGGGTTTACTACTTTTTCCCTCTAAGCTATTTATTCTTCCAATTCTTCCCTCCAGAATTTTTAATTTAAAAAAATCTTTTGTTTAATTTCTTCTAATAATTTCCATAATATTTTTGAAAATTTTAATTATTTTCCTTTGTGTCTCTGCTGATAGTTATGAGGGTGTTATATTTGCAATAATTTTTTTAGGTCTTTGCTTTACTTATCTATCTGAATTGATGCTTTGGACCAGGACCAGACTCCACCCCCTACTTTGGGGTGATTATCTCTGCTTGGCCTTTCCTTGGGTCCTTTGGGTTCTTGGGCTGCCTTCTACAAGCCAATGTTAGCCCTCCCCACTTCTGCCCCCAATCTTTTGAGTTTCAGAGCCCTCTCCTTCTCTGAATGGAATGTTTGGGATCTCAGAATTCCTGGACCTGGACCTTCCAATAGTCAGTGGTTGGTATTGCCCTGATTACTACCACATACCCAGAAGTTTCCAAGGTTCCTTATAATGGTACTTTGTGTCCACACTGGGACTTTCTTGGAGGATTTCCTTCCTCTTGCTGCCTCTAGACATAAAACCTTGCAGATTAAGTGTCCCATTCCTAGTTGCACTGGTAGGCATTAATAATTGGCTTTATAGAGAAGGAGATGACACCTTCTTTTTGCTCATGAGTCGCTTGGCTGGCTTTTTGTGCTGTTTTGAAGTAGAAGATGTCACTTAACTGTAGTTTCTCATTGGTTTTCTTGAGCATTTTCTGGTCTGATGGTAACTGAATGACCTACCTCCCATTGAGAAATGAATGGCCTCTACTTCTGAATAAAGTTTTTGTTTTAGCTTCTTGTGAATTTTATACAGAAATAGTGATTATCGGTGTATCCTCAACTTGACCATTTCCTAACTTTGACTTCTTGGTTGCTTAATGTTTTGAGTGAAAGGAGGGGATAGGAGAAAGTATCCTAGTGAAGGGGGCATGATGGAGAAAGACAGAGCAGTGCTGTATGGCATAGTTGATCTGGATTTCCTCCTTAATGGAAGTTTTGGGAAGAGAGATCTCTATTCTTTAATTAGAAAAAGTCAGGAGCCTCCAAGGTCAGAAGATATGCTAAAGTGATCTTGCAGGATGAAGAGGCTCATGTCTATAAAATAGGGATAAAAATGTATACTCTGTATACCTCCCAGGCTATCATGAATACAAATAGTATAATGTAAAGTGCTTTATAAGCCGTAAAGCACTATATCAAAGTAGACTAAATTATGGTTCTTTTTATCATGTCTCAAACGAGAGGAATTTCAATAGAGAAGGTAGATGGCTATTCTTGGGAATCAGGAAGACTGAGTTAAAATCTTACCCTACTAATAATAATGTATGATCATCACAAATCTCTTAACTTCGCAGAGCCCCCTTGTAACTTTCTAAGAGTACAAGTCACAAATAAAATTATTGTGTTTTTGGAGAAAGTTTCTACACTGGGAATTCACTTATACTACTGAAGTCATTCATAGATGTGGATATTTTCCCCGAAAAGTGTGGATACCCCTTCCCTACGTGGAGAGGTATGAACAATCCCCCACCAAAGAACTAAGTCTATTTGATTTGTTTTGTAGAATAATATTATTTGTCTTTTTTTTAAACCAAAAGATGGTATTCATTCATTTTTTAAAAAACTCTTGTTTTATTAATGCTTTTTGACTTTATATCATAGTAATTTCCTAGCCCCTTCTAGACTAAATATGATTATCAATCATGATAAAAAAAAACAGATAAGAAAAAAAATAATACTGAAACCTTATTCTGAGGCAATATGCAGCTATGTGTCTCCCATGAGAGAAGAGATGAGTTTCATTATTGCTTTTCCAGGATCTTAATTGGTTTTTTTTCCCCCATTTTTAGAGTTTGACTTCCTTTTAGTGATTTTTTCATTTATTTTATTTTATCCACTGTATATATTGTCATTTATTTCTGCTTATTTTGTTTTGAATCCGTTTGTACAAATTTTCCCATGTTTCTTTGAGTTCTGTATCCATTTGTTATTTATTATAACACAATAATATTCCATTACATTCATATACTATAATTTCTTTGTTCTTCAAATAATGAGCACCTACTTTGTTTCTAGTTCCTTGCTACCAAAAAGTGTGCTGCTAAGAGTAATTTATATTTATTGGACTTTTGTGTCTGACATCAACTTGGGCTATATGTTCACGAATGGGATTGTTGGATTAAAAGGTGTAGACAGTTTAGGTACTTTTTATTTTCATCATCAAGAATTGAAATCTAGAATAATTAAGTCACTTCATAGCTCTACCAACAGTGCATAAGTGTGCCTGCCTTTCTGTAGCTCTTCCAATTCTCATCTATTTTCATCTTTGCCAATTTGCATGGACTTTGTTGTTTTAATTCATATTTCTATTCCCCTTAGTTATTTGGAGCATGTTTTCATATGGACATTTAGAGTGTGTAAGTCTTTTGAAAAATATTTGTTCATATCTATTGACTACCTTTTGGGAAATGATTCAGTTATCTATTTGTGTCAATCCCTTGTATATTTTCGTATATCATATTTTTATTGGTGTTTGATACAAATATTTTTTCCCACTTTACCACAGAATCACAGAATATGAGAGTTGGAAGGGACCTCAGCTGCCACCTAGTCCAACCCATACCGAGAAGGAATCCCCACTATAACATACCAGACAAGTGGTCATCCAGCCTCAGTTTGAAGACCTCCAAGAAAGGAGAGCTTATCACCTCTTAATGTAGCCCATTACACTTTGGAATAATTCTAATTGTTAGGAAGTTTTCCTGACATCAGACATATATTAACTTCATTGCAACTTCTACCCATTATTCTGCCTTCTGGAGCCAAAGAGAACATGTCTATTCTGTCTTCCCATGACATCCCTTCAATATTTGAAAACAGCTAGCATGTCCTCCAGGTTTTCCCTTTTCTAGTTTTTATTAACATCTCTAGTTTCTTCAACTGAACCTCACATGAGTTGACCTCTTGTACCAGTTCATTTCAAATTCTTTCTTACTGACTTTATTCATTGCATGTTATTTGAAAGTTCTTCAGTACTTCAGTGGCCCTGATCATAACCCACGAATACTTTTCTATTCTGTGTGATACCTGCCCAGGTTTTCCCAGAGATCTTCCATGGAAGATCTGTCCCTGCATTGGAATTCTTTCTCTGTCTATTTTTCACATTTACATTATTGGCATCTATTTTTCATTTCTTGCTCTTGTCCCATGACCAATCCTTTTCCCTTTCTGATCATACATTTCCTGAATCCCTTATGCTACTTCCTGCATCCATAGGTCATTCCTGGAAATATACTGCTACCTTCTTGTACCCATCATGTGTCATTTTCCATTTTCTCCCTTTGCTAGAGCCATAATATCGAATTCTCGCATCTGGGCAAAGTCAGTTGAACTGGTATAGGGGTAGAGGTCAAGAAGGAGAATGGGAAAGACAGAGAGAATAATGAAACTCTGGGTTCGATTATATCAATACATGAGGGGGTCAGGAATTTTAGGAATGGGGAAATAAGCCTTCAGAGAATCATGCTAGGACATGCTAGGGGAAGTCATGTTAGTGTAGGTTAGAAGAAGACCATGTGGAGATGGAGGTGATCTAAGAGAAGAAATGCCATCTCTGATCCTCATATGCCAGTATCCTGGGGCAAAGCTCTCATTATTTGTCTTATTTATGGCTCTGCACTTTGGATCATCCAAAACCCTGTCGTTTTCCAAGAATCACAACCATTCAGCATCTGGAAGAGTAGGTTTCTATCACAAAGTCGGGTCTTTGTGTCAGGGAATAGCTTGTCATTTTCCATTTTCCAAATGCAATCATAGCTCCCTCTCATATTTCTATTATTTGGGGGCCTAATAAATGTTTTATTCTTTGTATTTGTATCCAAGACATGTAGCACAGTCTAACTACTTCTTGGAAGGTCACATGGAGAAGGAATTTTACTTATTCTGCTTGGCCCCAGAGGACAGGAACAATAGACAGAAGTTGTAAAGGCCTGATGTAAGGAAAAACTTTCTAATTTTAGAATTATCCAAAGATGGAATGGACTGTATTGGGATGCAATGGGTGCCCCCCCCCTTTTATCAGGAAACAGTGCCTGACACATAGTAGATGCTTAATAAATATTGTTGATTGATTGATCTGTAGTGCTTATTCTGCATTATCTGTATGATGCTCTCAGTGGACTGACCTTTCAACAGCATGACATGATACAGGAAGAAGGCATTATTGTGCACTTATTTATGATTGTTTAAATTTTTAGACCATTCTCTTTTGAGGAATCACACCTCTCATGAATCAACAGTGTATTATGGCAGCTAAAAACCAAGTATATTCTTAGGCTTTATTAAACAAGGAATAGTGTCAAAGACTAGAGAAGTGATAGTCTCATATTCTTTTAAAAAATCAAACTCAGTAATCATCAACAAAAAAACATGAATATTGCCACATATAGTGTACAGAAAAAAAGGATTATACATGCAACTATGAATTTAATATGGATGACTTGATTTTTCTTAATATCTGTTAAATTTAATGTGATAGTACCAACACTATCCTGTTTGTCTCTTATTCCCTTCTGAATTCCCTTCTGTTGTCTTCTGTGTGTTTTTTTAAAAATGTTTCATTGATGCTTTTCTTTCTTTTTGTATCACTCCCTTACCTTCCCACCCAAATAAAAACCCTCCCTTTTAATCTTTAAGCTAGAGTCAAGCAAAAAAATTTATGGTGTATTGACCAATCTTACTGACTTCTGTTCCAGACCTGTAGCAACGTCTTCAGTTTCAGACACCAGTTTAGGAAGGACATTTATAAGCTGAGAAGGCAACCAGAGTGGTAAAGAGTTTTGAGATCATGCCATGTAAAGATTGGTTAAAGAAACTGTTTAGAAAGGCAGAAGGAACATCCTATCTTCCAGTATTTGAAGGGCTTCCACATGAAAGAAGAATTGGCTTACTCAGCTTGGCTTCAAAAGACAGGAGCAATGGATTAAATTGTAAAACTGGTTTAAGGAAAAAACTTCTTAATAGTAAGATTCTCCAAAGATGGAACAGGTTACCTTATAATATAGTGCTTTCTCCTTGATAGGGGATTGTCTCTCAAAAGCTGAATGACTTCTTTTGTGATTTTTTTGTAGAAGCTATTCCTTTTCCTTTATGGGTTGGATTAGATGACTTCTATCTGTGGTAGGAATAATATTTCATAGGCCCTTGCCATATAGGCTAAGCTAGTTTTTTCTCATGCATACTTTCTGCAGATTAGGTTAATTCTTTAAAAATTATTGAAACTCTCCTTGAGACTTGCTTGGGTTAAACTTTTAATGTGACTTCCTGGTTGCCTGAATTCAAAAAGCCAGGAGTTCCAATTTTCTCTAGGAGGCTTCTGACAGTGGTTCAATAGCATGACCAGTATTGGTCATCCATACTCATCTAAATCACTGAATATCCTACTAGTTCATAGTCTTCTAGAAAATTCACGCCCTTTCCTTTGATTTTTAAATAACCTCCTTTTTGTTAAAATTATTGGATGTCTTGTTGGTATCTCATTTCATTCCAATTTCAAACCTAAATGTGAAATGCAGGGAACTGACTGAGTCAGGTCAAGCTTATAATAACCTCAGGGCTACTGTGAGATACCTTTCTGCTCTGAGATATCCTGATTCTGTAATTTTACTGGAGAGCCTGTGTAATATTCTAGGATTTATTGTAGTCAGCACAATATTATTCATAAAAAAGAACCTCTGAAGGACCTTACCTTTTATTGGGTATCTTTCTTAATCCTGGGCAGGACATCCTCTATGACAATGGTAGATAGCTTTGCCAAACAAGGAAAGACATCTTTATGGCTTCCTTAATGTTAAAAATCATCTCTATGATTGCATTTATTAGGGAATCTTGTATGGTCTCCTTATGCAAAAGGCTCTTCTTTGGAAAAGAGCCTTTAAGGCTATATTTTGTTTTAAGAATCAAAAACACAACCAACAAACAATAAACATGATTCTCTAATTTTCCGTCAATTGCGTGATTACAATTTTGATCTACTGAAAAAACATTTATGAAAACCTGCCTATTCCTTTCCAACTTTTTTACCAAAAATACTTTATGTAGATAATTCTTAAAAGATTTTACCGAAATGAGAAGGTAACATAAGTAGTTTGTAATTGATGTCCTTTGAATACCTTTTGGGGGCTATTAATGTTGTCCATGATTTTTTCCCTCCATTTTTTTTCTTTTCTTTCTTTCCCTTTCTGATATATTTCTGAAAACAATTCCTTAGTAAGTCCCCGGAAGCCACAGTGACATTTAAAAGTTGTGTAGCATTGCTGATGAAGATAGTTGTTGCCAAAAATGAACGTCATTGAAAGTTTTTGACAAGAAATGAGGGATTAAGTTGGCACAGAAAACCATACATGGATATCCATGACCTACACTCCAAAAGTGTTGTTAAACTGTTTAGCTGTCAAAGCTAAGCAATTTACCCCTTGAAGTAATAAGACTTAGATTCATCCCAAATAAGCCTTTTGAAAGAGCTCATGAGATTATGAGATCTTTGGGGGCAGGTGTTATTTTTTGCTTTCCTTTTATATCCCCAAGCTTGTCACATACTAGGCTATTGTCTGATTGCTTTACAATTCCTGGGGCTGGGCCTTAAGTCTGTGACCTGGAAAGGACTAAAGCTAAATATCTGTGACTGGTTACTTGGCTTTGCAGCCAGAGTCCAGTGGTAGGACAGACCAACTAAGTTCATAGTATCACAGGATTGAAGATATAGATCTGGAAGGGACCTCAGAGGTCATCTGGTCCAAACTCCTTATTTACAGAAGAAGAAATAAACTCAAAGAGGGGAAATGACTTGTACAGAATCACACAGGTAGTAACTGGCTGTCAGAATCTGAAACCAGGTCCTCTCCCTCCAAACCCAGTATCTAACACCCTTTTCACTGTTCCACTCTATCTCTCTATTCTGTAAGACCAAGATTCTTTTCTTTTTAACTTCTTAAAAGGTCTGATGGATGATTAACAAAAGTACAGACCAAGAATAGTTAGTGATCTAATTGCATATCTCAGAGTTTGCAATAATCCAAGCAGCAAATATTTTGTTTACTATCCTAGTGACTTCACTTGAAGTCCTGTAGTTCATAGTCTTCTCGAAACCTGGGGTAGGTGCTATGGAATTGCTTCCCTAAACACCATCTAAATTCTAACTTAGTGCACAAATATTCTTTCTACCTTCTCACAATTCCTCTTCTTTCTGTCCCTTTCACTATCTTTTCCTTCTCTTATCTCTCTCTCCTCTCTCTCTTTTCCCTCTCTCCCTCTCTCTCTCTCTTCTCTCTCTCTCTGTCTCTTCCTCTGTATATGTGTTTGTTTTCCCCTTTCTCTTTGTCTCTTTATTGCTTTCTTTCTCCCTAGCTTCTTCTCTTTTCGTGACTGTCTCCTTTTTCTGTCTGCCTCTCTCTCTCTCTCTCCCTTTCTCTGTCTCTTTTTCTCTCTATTTCTCACCATCTTCCTATCATTTTTCTCTTACTTTTTTCTTTCTTTCTCCTCTTTTTTTGTCCACCATGAAATATTCTTCAGAAATGTCTTGAATTAAGAGGCCTGAGGGGTGTAGTATCCAAGAATTAATGAAGAGAAAAATCAATGAATTCTGGCTCTTTTTCTCCCTATTCCCTCCTTAGTCTGGGAGCCCCCAGACCAATAGCATTTTCCTAAATAGGCAGATGAGCCTTTTCTCCCAGAGTAAAGGAAAGAAAGGAAGCAGAATCACTGAAAAGGAAATACTCCAGCTCCATCCTTGTATGTGTTACTTAATAGCATTGCCAGCTAATAATTTACTAGCAGCAGAACTAGCAGGGATTAATCATCACAGTGCTTATCTTTGGATGGTCCCCTGGGAGGTTAGGAAAAGAATAATCCCTAGTATCCTTTGTCTTGTATCCTTTGCCTCTCAGTCCCTGTCAGCTCTCCTCTCTTTTCCTAGCATCATAAGATCATTCATCTAAAGCCAAAAGAGACCTGGAAGCCACCTAGTCCAATCCTTATTTACAGATGAGGAAACTGAGGCTCAAGGAAGTTAATTAATTTGCCCAAGGTGAGTAAATAGTATACATGCTAATAAGTCACAGAAGTAAGATTTGAAATCAGGATTTTTCAGATGCCAGAAACTTCGGCCAAATATCTTTTTCCCTGCACCCCCAGTATCCTCCTCCAGTCCTAGCCCATCCTCATTCCTATTGATGTATCCTAATTTGCTGGTTTTACTTTATATCCCTTACCCTTCTCCCCCTTCTTGATCTGACTTTTTCCCTAATTCTGTGCCTCTTTCTGTACACCCAAGGTTGGGTGCTCATGTGTTACACATTGGTTTGTTATTCATAATTTTATGTTCTCAAGTATCCTCTCCTTTGGTCTGCTCAATGTAATTTTATTTAAACTTTTCTTCCACCTTTACCCTGCTTTGTTAGGTGTCCCCTCCCCTCCATTCTTTTCCCTAGAAGTCAGATCTACTCAGTCCTTCATTCCTTAGCCTCATTCCTGCTCTCTTGAGATCTTTAAAAACAAAATAAAACAAAAAATTGAAATGGTAAAATTTTACACACCTGCTCTGCTCCACCCTTCCTAAATCAATCCCCTGTGGGAGAAATGTTATACTTGACTGAGAAAACACCCATAGCCCTGGACTCCAACTGGACATTCAAGTTATGGGTGTGGGGTGGGCTCAGAAAAACAAACTAGAAGATTTTCAAGGGGTGTGGGGAAGGGAGGAAATGACTCAATCTTGGTAGCAAGTTTGGGGGAGGGGGAAAGAAGTGAGAGAGACTGGAGGGTGGGGTTGGAAGGAGAAACAGTAGGAGAGAGAGGGAAGGATAGAGGAGCCTTGGTGTGAGAGTAAGGAGAGAGACTGTGGGAGGAGTGGAGGAGAGTGAGAGTGAGGAAAAAACTATGGGGGAAAAAGGAGGGGCAGGAGAAAGAGAGTGGAGAGAAAGTGAGAATAAGCGGGAGGAGAAGGAAGGGGGGGAGAAGAAAAAGGAGAAGGAGGAAAAAATGGAAGGAGGAAAAGAACAAAGAGGAGGAAGAAGAGAAGGAGGAGAAGCAGAAAAGCCTTGTAGAGAGGGAGTAACAAATGGGGAGGAGGGAGAAAGAGAGAGAGAGATGGATGGATGCAAAGAGACAGAGAGAAACAGAAAGAAAAGAGAGAGAGAGAGAGGGTGAGAGAATGTGTCAAAGAGTAGAAGTGAAAAAAGAGTGTGAAAAAGACCTGTGCTGAGCCCCTATCCCTGTTCATAGAGGAATCATACATCCTTAAAGAGAGGAAACTCAAACCTTGGAATGATTTCCCTAGAATTCTATAAGTAGTAAGCCAGAATTGTAGCCAAGACTCTGACACTAAGAGAAGGACTCGTTCCAGTTCACACCTTGTACATGGTAACATGTGATAATACTTGTTGAAGAAAGTTACTACACAAAGCTATTTGTTCTCAAAAGCCTTGCCTAGGCTTTTTGTGAACCCCATCAGGGCTCTTAAAGTGCCAGCAAGCTGTGTCCCCAAGAGAAAGACAATGATAGGATGGGAGGGAAGAGAGGAAGTATTCGGGGAATCCAGCTAGATAGGTGGTGAGTCAGATTGGGTCTTAGAGGGAGAGAAGCTTGGAGTTCTAATTTCTCTAAGGGAGGAAAGCTGCTTTGGCCAGATTTTTGCTAGCCCTTCTCTCCTGGACTTGATCTTATCTCCTAAAGAGATGGCAGGCCTAGGCTTGGATGCCTCTCTTTAGGCCATGCTGGCTTACCATTTAATAGTGCTTGGAGTATATGAGGGTGGCCCTCAATGTATACTCAGTGGGGAGTGATAAAGGATCTAGATAATTGTAAGAAGCGAGGGATTAGAATACAGGTATACCTGGTCCATGTTTGCCCCTAATCGATATAATTTCCTAATTACATTGTTGATATGTTATGATCAGACCTTACCATCTTACCATAATTCATTTCAATAAACATTTATTCAGCACTTATTATGTACTAGGTACTGTGCTAATGTGCCAAAATCATGGCAAATCACCTACACAGATCAGTATTCCTTTGGAACTAACAGCTTCCTCTGCCATATTACTCCTGAGAGGTTGTCTTCTTGAGTAAAGGACTTTAATCAGTCTGCCTGTAATTATCTCCCAGTCCACTGGTGTTGAGATCACAGAGAACATCTAATCCAAAAGTGAGAACCATCTAGCCTGAGGCCATATAAGGACTACAAAATCATTTGGACTAGCTCTACCAAGGCAACTGTAGGTGATGATGAGCTGACAGTTAGGTATAACAACCTCCCACTGCTTGAATTTTCAATTTGATAATTTTGTAAGGCTCATGAATGATGTTATAAACATCCAAGTGGCCATTGGCAAGAAAAAAAACTTTCCCACTCCAGATTAATATGAGCAAGCTCCTTTTAAAAACTAGGTTCAGAGCATGTATAGTGGGGGAAAGCTCTAGCTCTGGATTCAGGAGATATGGGTTCAAATCCCATCGGTGATACTATCTGTGTGATCTTGGACAAGACATTTGATCAACCTGGGTCTTAGTTTCTTTATCTATAAATTGGGGAGTTGAACTCTGAGGACCGTCTAACTCAAGATCTATATCACAATCCTATGATGTAAATGACCCAAGACTGTACATCTAATTTGGAACATTGAAATTCAAGCCTTTAGACTCTAGGACTCTTGCTAATATATATTATTGGATGTCAGGGAAGTATTAAAAACCCTGGCTCTTATTTCTCTGTGAGAGACATAGAATTCACATCCTCCCTGATGCTTACTCTCGGTGGGACATCGGGGAGGTCATGCTCTCTGGGTCAAGGTTTCCTCTTCCGAATGTAATGGTGGGAGTTTAGTCCTTTGGTAGTCTCCTCAGAAATCCTCTTGTGCTTGTACTAGGCAGAGCAGATTGATCTTGCTCACAGTATTGGACCCCTATTGGTCAGTTCTTCACTATATGTAAAATAAAGGAATTGTACTATCTGGAATTAAGATCCCTTCATCTATAATCCTATAATCCTTTTGTTGAGAATGTGTTCTTGTTCTTTTCTAGAGTATGTCTATCTTTCAGAGTTCCTGGGGTAACTGAAGGATTGAGCTGTGTCTTTTTTTTTTTTTTTTTTTACAGTGGTATGGCTAAAGATCCCAACTGGCTAGTTCCCCCTCCATTATTAGGAGCTAATAGCTAGAACTCCAGTTCCATTTAATGACAACATCATTAATTTTGCAAAAGGATATTTACATCAGCATATAACAAGAACAAGCATATAAGCATTTCTTCCAATGTCTCTAGGGTATAATCTCTCTTATGTCCCCTTAGGTTTCTGGAGAGTAGGTTCAAAATTTAGATTAGTTCCTTTATATCATTGATCCCTCTGAGATCAACTTCAAAGGAGGTATCATTACCAGAGGAATCCTCATTTCAGTTTTTTTTCTAACAAGTCCAGAAGGTTGTTCCTTGACTCTCAGGGCATCAGTGTTGGACCAATTAAAATACCTAGACTGGGAAGCTGGGTAGTTGAAGAAAAGTTGTAGCTCAATTTCCTTCATTTAGAAAGCAAAAGGCCTAGTGCCAAGGCTTATTTCTTGGGGGACATATGGCCTTAGAGGGGAGAAAATCCCAAGGTCTTTCCTCTTATATCATGTTCATCATAGGATGAAATGAGCAAGATTCACCAAAGGCCATGAAGCAATAGAGCAAGTGACTGATGTTAACAGACATTTTTTAATGCCTCAAAGTCAATCAAAGAGGCTCCCCTTCACCATGAGGTTAACTGACCTAAACTTATCATAGGATGTCTACAAAATGTCTCTAAGGCACATCTCTGATACTCTGATATTACATCCTTATTCTTCCAGAGGCAAGCTCTCCAGCATCTTCCAGATGGAGGTTGCCTAGCCAAGCAAGTTGATGAAGTGTGTCTATACACCATACCACTATTACACTATGACTGCTTGTGGAATGAACTGCCCATTGGTACATGCATGAGGGATTCAAGTGCTTCATATATGGTATATCTCCACCTGGAAAATAGCATGCCTCCAACCTCCTCCAGTTTGCTGTTGTTTTCATGCATTTGTGCTTCTGGGAACAAAACTTTGTGAGTTATGTATATACATATTTTACATATGTGGAGTTTGAAACTACACAGATTTTTAAAATACCCTCCACTTATGTGTATATATCTATGTCAAAATAGGTGAACATACGAAATACTCCTTATTCCTTGTGTGATTTAATTTTTGCTACCATTAAAACCACCATTGCCTCTCCCAGATATCCTCATCATGAGTAAATAAACCAAAGAAGGTCATAGCTGGAGAAGACAAGTTTCCTCTAGTTACAGAATCACAGGCTCTCAGACTTGGAAGGGATATAAGAAGTCATTTTATCTAATCCAGACTTAAAGAAGAATCTTCTCAATAGCATACCTGAAAAGTAGTGATCCAGCCCATTTTCACAATTCTAATCATCTCCCTCTGGATACATTTGCCTTGTCAACATTCTTCTTAAACTCTGGGGGCTCAGAATTTAATGAAATACTCTAAATTCTATAAAAATAGAGTACCAATTCTGACCTCCTCATTTCACAAATTAGGAAATTGAACTTCATAGAGGTTAAGGTCACATGGTTAGTAAGAGGCACAACTGAGACTGAGCCTAAGCAGAAGCCTTCGGCCACCTCTGAACCTATTTTTCCTCCAGCAATTTTCTTCCCCAAATCCCCACTGTTTGGAGTTCTAGCTATTAGCTCCTAATAATGGAGGGGGAACTAGCCAGTTGGGATCTTTAGCCATATCACTGTAAAAAAAAAAAAAAAAAAAAAAAAGACACAGCTCAATCCTTCAGTTACCCCAGGAACTCTGAAAGATAGACATACTCTAGAACCTATTTTTCCTCCAGCAATTTTCTTCCCCAAATCCCCACTGTTTAAAGTTGGAAACAAGTACTACTACACTTGTATGGACTACCCTTTGTTATCACAGGACCCTCCAGAATGGAAACTCCAGTGAATTGGTTCTTTCTCCATCTTATGGCTAAACAGTTCCTACTTCTTGTTCCTATAATCTTTGTGATTCAAAGTTATTGACTATCAAGTGCAAAACTTTTTTTCTTTTCTCTGTCTCCTCAAACTCCCATCTATATCCATCTCAGTCTTATCCTCTAGCTTTATCTTATCATCTTCCACAGTCAAATTAAGGTAAAAACATTTGTTATAGGCCTACTATGTACTAAGTAACACTGCCACCTTCCCCACTGTAAGATCAAATTTCTTTTACGCCCTTTGACATTTATTCATTGATGCAATCACTAAGAAAATTCTTGTCTTTTAAGCTTCATTGCATCCATCTTTATCACTCAGGCTAGGCCCTTGGAGCTATCATTCCTCAGTCTCAAGGTCATTCACATGTTCCATTCTCAAGATCAGAAGTCTTTTTGTCTATTTTTACTACATAAGGGAGGAGCTCAGCATCCACATTCATATCCCTTTGAACATCCCCATCCCAATCTTTACCAATCCTTTTTAAGTCTCTTGCTCAGATCTTTGCTGTTACATCATCCATTTCCATTGTCTTGAACTCTGAAATTTCCCTTCACTGATCATAATCCTCCATCCTATTTTTTCCTCATTCTCACTTCTCTTAAACCTGTCATTCATCCTCATCTTCACTTCCAGTCTCTCCTTTCTTTCCTGTTCTCCCAATTGATCACTTATGCTCTGGCCTTATTTTCCTTTCTTAACCTACTGAATCATATGCTGTCCTCTACTTTGAACACTTTGTCTCTTTGTCATTCCACTGTTGACATCTCCCTGAAACTTTGGTATTGCTCCCTCCATTCTGTTGCATATACTGATTATCACAATAGGGGGAAGTTATACAACTTTGTCAGCCTGATCCACTACAACTTGTGTTATTTCATTGTAACTTGTTTGTCACTGAAGCAAGACTATTTATTTTTACCTGATTGTCTTTCATGTTCACACTAGTGGTTAGGGTGAACTGCTTCTTTTCTTTAAAAAAAAAAAAAAAAGCCTAATTTTACTAAGAAAGTTGAAGCCCTCTACCTTGAGCTCCTTCATTCTTTCTTTTCCACATTTCAAAATCTTTATATCTCCTCACTCATTCCCTTCTCCTCTGCCCCAGGTGATGATCACTTGTCTAGGTTAATTCTTCTAATTTTACTTCTTATCCCATCCCTTTCTGTCCTTTCTAAGAGCTTGCCAGTCTCTCCCTTTCTCCTACCTCTTTTCTTGCTGCCTAAAATCATGCTCAGATCTCCCCATCCTTAAAAATAAAACAAAACAAAACCAGACCAAAAATTCTTCACCTGTCCTTTCCTCAAGCTATCATCTTATGTCTGTTCTCTTTCATGATCACACTATCAGAACTTTCCCCCTTGTCGACTCAACTTATTACTCACTCATTTTCTGTCCCTTATAAGTCTCACCTTCTTCAGACTCCAGCATTATATTGACTTTATTCTCTCTAGGTTTACCAACAACATCTTAGCTGTTAAATTTAATGGTCTTTTTTTAGTCCTTATTTTCTTGAGACTTCCTAAAGCCCAATTATTTCTACACAGATAATTCCTGAATTGGAGATTCTGGCAGGGTACTTAGATGTGGCTTATATTACTTGTCTCCAAGCCAAACCTAATTTAATTCAGTATAGCTGTTGTAAGTATTGGAGTTGTCTGCATATATTTTTTGTTTTGATCCTTTTCACTGAGTTTTCTAGAATGGATCCCAAAAGTCTAGTTATTTTAAGCTTTAATAGCTTAATTACATTTTCATATATAAAGACTTCCAAAACTCTGAGCTATTAAAGTTTAAAACTACCCCATGACTTTTCAAATACTGTAAATGAAAACATAATGCCAAGCAGAGGCACCATATAATAGCATCATCCAGCAGACATCCTTTATTGTCCTAAATACTTTTAGGGTGCTTATGGTTCTCTATGTAGCTCTAGTATCTTATACTTTATAGTTTCTTAATATATCTTTGTTGAATTAAAATTGAATTCAGGTCCCCAGACTATTGGCTCACTGCTCAGGCCTTATTCTTTTTGACTTCCTTCTGCACTTGACCCTCCACTGGCTTTTAAAACTCCCTCTAAAATTCAACTAAATTCTTCTACTTCTCCAAGTCTTCATTTTCCTATCTCTATAACCTGCCTCCTTTTCTAGCCCTCAAAGTGTAAATGTTCTTAAAGCTCTCTCTGTCTTTCTCTTTTCTTTTTTTTCATATTTTCTCTCATTTCCTTTAATTCAAGAGTTTCATCAATTGCCTATAATTCATTGAATATCACATCTAGAAAGGGACCTCCAAGTACAGCAGTGCATGTGCTCAAGATGTATTTGTTGAATGAATGATGAATTTAAAACTTTCCTAAATATTCATAATTGTTTATATATAAGCATATATAAGTGATAAATTCTAGAATGTTAACTGAGGCAAATGTATATTTACGTGCTTAGAGGCACACAGAGCTGGTGTCAAAGGCAGGCTCTGAATGCAGATCTTCCTGTCCCCACATACAGCACTATATCACTGTTTGTTTCCTTGATTAAAAAAAAAAAAGTTTATAGCAATCATTGTAAGGTTTGCTATGATGGTTATAAAAAAATTGTAAGAATATGATATAGTGTAATAATATTAATATCCTATAATTGTAGGATTTGAATTATCAGTAGAGTAAGTAAAAGTACTTTCACCAGTCCTCAATAGGCATCTAGAAAGTCAGAAATTAGAACCCTGAAAGAATACCAAAACTTGACTTAGGAAGCCAGGATCCTGATGCAAATTTAGTTGAGAGAGACAGTGGATGGCCCCTGATTGAGACCATCAGATTCAGTCTTGTTGACAGAGAAGATAGTTCATGTCCTCTCTGATCTTTGTGGGCCCATAACTCCTCTCCCTCATCCTTTTTTGGAGCTCATGTGCTCCCCCCATCCCTAAAAAAGAATAGGACCTTATAGAGCATTTCAAGAGTTGAATTTATCAGTCTCCTAAATCACCGCTCAACCTATCAATTCATAGTTATTCCTTAAACTATTTTATTGAATTTTTAAGTTATTGAGTTATTTGGCTTTTTTTTTAATCACCTGCATTTCTGAATATATTCTTCCCTGCTCCTTTATCTTTACCCTTACCCTTCACCATCTCTTCAATCTGTACTTAGTAAGTGCTGGGTACTGTGCTAAGCACTGGCAAAACAAAGATAAAAATAAAACTGTCCCTGCCCACAAGTTTACATTTTATCTGGAGAAACAAGGTATAAACATTGTCTTATATGGAAAATAAATACATCATAGTTTTCAGGAAAGAGAGGCATGAGCAGCAAGAAGGAGATGAAAGGAGCAAATGAAACTGGAACTGAGTGTGGAACAAATTGGGACTTCTAAAAGGTGGAGGTAAGGGAGCGTACGGAGGGCCAATCTATCCAGAGTTATGGGGATGGGAGATGTCATGTATGAGCAACCATAAAAAAACCTACTGGCTTCATGAAGGGAAGTAATAAACCTGGAAAGAGAAGCTAGAGTCAGGTTGTAAAAGGCTTTAAATGTTTAAATAAATGAATAAATTTAAATTTATTTAAATAAATAAATGTTTAGTTTTGTTCCTCAGTGACTGAGGAGCCACAGAAGCTTAATGATCAGGGAAAGGATGTAGTCACTGTACTTTGGAAACATCACATTAGCACCTGTGTAGGGAAGAGATTGAAGAGGGGAGAAATGAGATGGAGGTCCTAATTGGGAAGCTATTGCAGGGAGATAATGAGAGCCTGAATTAGATTGGTTGTAGAAATAGAAAGGGTAGAATTGACAACTTGGCAACTGAATAAATATGTAGAATATGGACATGTGAACTTCTCCCCTGAGAAGCAGTTTATATCTCCTCGTATCAGAACTTAGGGAATAGTCCCAGCTGCTTTGCTCTAGTTCTTACTGTGAAGATGTATAATGGCCCCCTATCACCACCCCCACTATTCTCCAACCTTATTAAATTGCACTGGTACTGGGAGTTTGATTCTACAGAAAGGAAGCTACTAGTGCTTTCAAGGTCCTAGAAGTAATCCCATGGGTAACTAACATACTCACAAACCCCCACCGGTGTGCTTTCTCTTAATAACCAGTCAGTAGACTTAGATCTTTTATAAAGGCATTTATTCACATGGCATAAAAATAATAATTTCCCAGTACCAAGATACACCCAGACCTGGGGAAGGAAGAAGAAGAGTAAATTTAACATAGAGTAGTAGTGTGGCACAGCACATATATCTGCAACATATGTGGCAAAGGCAATTCACAACTCCACAGATGCAGAATCTCAATTTTCCAGAAGGATTTTACAACATTTTTATGGTAGTGATGATGGCTATCTGGGCCAATATGATCCAGCTTTTAGTGGCCAAGTTGACTTCCCACTAGACTGGGTTTCTGCTGAGCTGGGCAGTGGCTTTCAGAAAATGCCAGGTGACCGAGTTGCTACTACAAAGTCGTTACCAAGCAGTCCCGTTCCACTTCTCTGCCTGTTTCTGCATTTGTATAATCAGATATTGCACTAGATAGTCCCCCTTCCAGCTCTAGATTTATGATTCTTATTTATTTTTGTGTGAAGATAGATTAATAGTTGAAGCACTTATTAAGCACCACATGCCAAGTACTAACACTTAGAGGATACAAATTCAAATGAGAATTATAGTCCTTTCCCTTAAGAAATTTACTTTCTAATGGGGGAAAACAACTTATAAAGGGATGTTGGAAATGTGAGGGGGATACTCCCAGCTGTGTGGTGAGGCAAGATGACTGGAAAGTGCCATGGAGGTTTGGGCCCAAGTAAAATAAAGCAAAAGTTTACCTATTAGAGATTCCACCTTTAAGCTAGGGGGTCTCTATTTTAGTAAAGCAATTGTCCCTTATTGAGGCCTTCCCCTTCCTGCCAACCTGTTTGCTCATCCAAGCCAGAGCTACTTGATGATTCCTGTTAGCTTATAATGGCATCATTCCAGTAGGTTACATCTGCTCCTCTCAATGCTAAGATTCCCCCATAAGCCATTATTCTTCCTATCTCCCAGGTGCGGGGCACAGGAAAGAGAGGGGAATCTCTCTCTATCTTGGCCCATTAAGTAATGGAAGTTCTAGGTGTTAACTGGACTTTAGGTTGATAAATATAAAGTCTAGTGTTATCCAGGTTAATAAAAAAGAACTAGAGAAAGGAGAAAGGAAGACTGGAGTAGGAATATAGAACATGCTTCACTTTATGCAGTAACACATCTGTCTGTGTAATAAGACGGAGGGATGATTGAGTGATGAGGGCCCACTTCTTAGAGCATTGCAGCTCTTCTAGAAGCTGCCCACTTCTAGTCTAACCGTGGTAACTTTGGTTAGCCTGCTTCTGGCCATTAGTGACAGAGGTTAGTGGAGGGTGATGATGAAAAGCCCTCAGATTGGCTGTGGAGCCAGAAGAATCTGACTCAGGAATGGACTAAGTCCATTCCACAAGACACGATTTGTCCATCTTACTTTTCCTGCTGGCTCTGAGTGATGATGATGCTTTGGGCTGCGGAGTGGGACAGCTGGCCCCGGCCTCTGACGTGGCAGCCAAGTGTCAGTGAGCACACGATACCTGTTGTTGTTCATCCTTTGTTTTGACCAGTGAGGTGATGTCTTCTTAACTTGCGAGGGGATTGTATTTAAGTGAGACAATTCTCTCCTCCAGAGTCCTAGAAGTCCAGTGGCAAAATCAAGCTGACTGCTGATGGCCTGGAATGCAGTGGGAGGCCTTGGCCTTTGCAGTTAAGGGCTTTCCCAGGCCTAGTTTTATCGAAGGTAACAGCCTTTCAATGGCTAGCTAAGAATTGAGACCCAAGGGGCAGCTAGGTGGCCCAGTGGGCAGAGCACCAGTCCTGAAGTCAGGAGGATCTGAGTTCAAATCTGATCTCAGACATGTAACACTTCCTAGCTGTGTGACCTTGGGCAAGTCACTAAACTCCAATTGCCTCAGAAAAAGAGAGAGAGATCTATCAAAGATGGCCCAATTTGCTATCACAAGAATATCAATTTGGGAGAGTTTGGTCAGACTTTCTTTAAAATTAAGTGAATGAATGCCTGGAAGTGGACATGTGTAGGTAGCAGCCTGGTGAATTTGGGAGACATCTGGTTCCATCAAGGGTCCCACTGGCAATCGGTCAGCAGTAGGACCCACTGGAAGTGGTAAGGGTAGCCAGAGGAGTCAGGGGGGACTGAACAGTAGCAAGGAGGGCTGGAGAAACTGTAGATCAGCGGCTAAGCTGTCTCCTCTAGTAGTAGCCCAGTCTGGTGAGAAGCCAGCTCTGCAGCTCAAGGGCTGGTCTCTAGCTTCCCCTGCTCTGCTTCAGAGAAGCCTCCAAGCCCAGGAGCAGTGGATGACTTCTCTGGCAGAAAGCTGTTCCTGTGGAGAACTTTACAACGGTCCCCAGAGGGAGAAGGTCTTCCAGGGCCAGGACTTGGGAAGTACTCACCGGCCTTACTCACCACCATTGTACGTTAGGTTTAAAGCTTTTCTTCCCAGGGTACTTGTGTCTACAAAGAGAAGCGACAGCCCTGCTCTTTTGGGGGGATACTTTGTACCAATTATTCTTAATCAATTTTTTTTCTAGAAGCTAATGGAGTTTAATTAATAAAGTGAAAATGGGGAATAGTAAGGGCTTATAAATGATGACCCTAGAAACCCCCCCCCCATATTTGTCAGTAGAATCTTGTGCAGAATAAAGAGTTAAACTGATCCTTTGGGGACCCCTACCATGAATACAAGTGCAAATTGATTGAGTTGCCCTACTTGGGCTATCATCTATGTGTGATTTACTGGGCCAAAGGTCTCAGGCACCTCCTTTAAGTGGTCTCAGCTCTGGGCTCACATAGAGCAGTACTAGATGAGTATTGAGTTGGGTCAAACTTTTTCATCTTATCTCTGGCTTCTTATCCCTCATCACCCCACCCTAGAATGGAATTGTGAATAATCTCTTAAAAATTTAGGTTTGATTTATGTGTTGGACATCCCTAAAAAGGATTAATTAGATTCTTTCTTGAAAGTTACTCAGTATACAAAGCAGATCAGATAAGACGGTATTTCCCCTTCATGACCAAAAAAAAAAAAAAAAAAAAAAATTGAACTTGGGGGGGGAAACCATCTTAAATGCACATTGACAGATACTTAAAGCTCAAAACAGTATTTCACTTTCACCTTAGATCTACTGTCCAAGTAAGTCCCTCAAGGGACTTATGTTTTTGACAGTTCATCCCACAGATGATATGAATAAGGAAGAACACCCTCTTTTCATTTCACTGGATATGCCAGGGAGAGCTATTGTGGAACTAAGTTACAAACTTAAGAGAGACAGAAGTAAGGGAAGAAAACAGAATTATTCTTTTAAAGTGCTAAATAGGCAGCTTTAGCTGCTGAGTGGCCAATCATTTTTGATGCAACCCCTCTCTTTCACCATGGAAGGGTGGGATGGTAGTGTGCGAGCCAACAGAAGCCTCCAGTTGTATATATATGCCTTTTATCAAGGGGACAAAGTACACATCTAGTTAGAAATGGCCAGGATGTCTATTTTCATGCAATATTCCCTGGGACAGTCCTTCATGTCATGTTACATGTCGTTCAGTCATTTCAGTTGTGTCTGATTATTTTTTTATAACTGCATTTTGGGTTTTCTTAGCAAAAATATTGGCTGCTTTGCCATTTCCTTCTCCACTCATTTTACAGATGAGGAAACTGAGGCAAACAGGGTTAAATGACTTGCCTTTGGGTACATAGCTAAAAAATGTTTGATACCAGATTTGAAGTCAGAAAGATGAGTCTTCCTGATTCCAGGCCCAGTGCTCTGTTCACTGTACCACCTACTTGCTCAATGTTACATATGAGACAATTTGCAAAATGCTTTCAGGGATCCTGGGTTTCATATAACTCTTGTATGAAACTGGTGAGTGACATAGTGAAAAGACCACCTGATTTAGACACAGGAGAAGGTTAGATTCAAATTCCCACTCCTAGGTTTCTGAGCTCTATGTTGAGAGATCCCTTGCACTTTCTGAACCTCAGCTTACTTGATTTTAAAATGGAGGTAATGATACTTTCACTACTTTCTTTACAGGATTTCAGGCAAGGAAAATGACTTTTACCATGTAGCCAGCAGCCAGTGTTACAGATAAATGTGTGAAATATTATTATCTCCATTTCATAGATGAGGAAACTGAGGTATACAGCTGATCAATAATGGCAAAGACTAGACTTGAGGTCTTACGTTTCCTACGTGAATGTTTGTTTTTGCTATACTAAGATGCTTTCAAGTAAGCAAGAATACAAGAGATGCCTTATTGATAAGTTGTGTTAATCATGGTAAAGTTTAAAATGTTCTAGGAGAGCTTAATGCTTAAAAGAACCACAATAAAGAGCAAGTATATTTCTGTGTGAAGAAAAATATAGGTAATTGTGATTCAAGTCTCAATTGAATAATCAGAGCTGATATTTGTAAAAGGTTTAGTTAGGTTTACAAGTTGCTCTACATCTATTATCCCATTTGGTCCCCTTAGTAGCCTTATGAGGTAGATATTATTATCAGCATTTTAAAGATGAAGGAATTTAAATTCAGTGACATAACCTGTCCAAGGTCACATACCTAATTGGAGTCAGGACCAAGATTCAAATCACTACCTCACAGCAGCTTCTTTGTTCTCATTCTTCAAGTGTGGCAGACCTGTTTTCAGAAAGAAAACTATTTAAGGACAATAGCTACTGATAGGAAGAGGAAGAGAAAAGAAATAAGGATCTGGAGGTTAAAGTCAAGAACAAAAAATACTAGAAGGGAGATTTTGAGATAAAATAATGGAAGTCTGCTTGGACATAGTATTAAAATAAAGGAACAAAATAATGATTGACAGTGATTTTAGACATTCTCGTTTAAGCTTTTGATTTTAAAAGTGAGGAAAGGAAATAATTTATTTATGGCATATATAGTCAGTTGGTGGCTGACTATTATAGGGCTCCTAGCAGGTAATATTTTAGTTCTTGAGGTCCTAAAAAAGCCAGTCAATTAAAAATAATTCATGATTACATTGTATGTAAAAGCATGGGGCTGAGGGGTGCAGTGTAGTTAAAGAGAAAGAAGTGAATACCTAGAAGAGACATCCCTTCCCTTAATGAATTTGTAATGTAAGAGGAAAAAGGAGTCACACTCATGAACAACATTGAACATTTTAAGAAAGACACTCATGATGATACGCAATTGTGTACAATTCATATTTCAGGTGGGCACAAGTAGGAGTGTAGGCTTAATTTAGAAATTCAGTTAATGAATGAATAAATGAGAAGGCATGTATTAAGTACTGATTATGTGCTAGGCACCATACTAAGTTCTGGGGATACAAATACAAAAAGTAAGATAGCCCTTAGCCTAAAGGGTTTATATTTCAATTGAGGAGACAACACACTTAGGGATGGAGTTGCCTGGGAAGGATGTTTTGGGCTTGGGAGTCAGGGAATGGAAAAGGGAGCCATAAGAAAGTCAGCTGGTATACCCTTTCCAAAAGCAATGATACTGTTGATTTGATTACTGTTCCCAAATCAGGGTGGAGGTATGGGGTGAGGGAACTCCATTCTTAGCAACAGCATAGATTGCATGTTGGCCAAGATGGACAGCTGGATAGAGTGTGAAATGTGGCTTCTATGATATGGAATCAACTAGACTGAGGCTGCCAAACAAGGGGGATTAGCCCTAGGATAAGAACTCCACAGCTAACTGGATTAATTTCACCAGGTCTGAGAGCATAAATTCAGGAGATCTGGTTCACAGGATGCTGGTTCAGGTGGGAATTCAACTCAATATATAGTATTAAGCACCTATTATGTGCAAGGTACTGTATTAGGTGCTGGGTATACAGATACGGAAAGAAAAAAGGTCCTTATCCTCAAGGAGCTTTCTGAGTTTTTACTGAAGAATTAAGAAACTGGCATGGATATAGAAAAGTAAGATTATTGAACGAACTGGGAGACTTTTACCTAGGATACAGCATCTGAGCTGAGTCTGAAAAGAAACTAGGGACCTTAAGATGCAGAGGTGAGAAATTTGTATATTCCTGGCAAGAGATACAACATATGCAAATGCACTGAGATATTCAAAATGGAAAGGAGAAGGTGGGTGAAAGAAATACTAGGAAGTAAGGTTTAGTAACTGATTTGATATTTGAATAATAGAGCACATACACACTGTGATTGAAATTTTGCAAAAGGTTTCCTCACACCAACCTCAGAGAGTAGTTGGTCAAAATATCATGATATCCCTTTTACACACCACAAAACTTTAGCTGGAAACATAGGTCAGGACCCCAGGAGAGAGAGAGAGAAATTAGAGACAAAGATTTGTTGGTAGAACTTTGACCTTTGACTTCTAACTCAGACAACTTGGGATGTAAAATCTGGATCAGAGGAATTTTAAAGGTCATCTCTGATGCCTTCATTTTACGAAGAACCTGAAATCCAGAAATATTAAATGACCTCAAGGCCACACAGAGAATGACAGAATTAGTACCCCAGACCAATTTTTTGTACTCAAATCCATTGCTGTCTTTCACCATATTATAAAGTTTCCCATTGGGTATTAACTCTTTAGAAGTGAAAAATGGAACCTCCTAAGTGAAGGAAATGATTCTCCTAAACCTCCCCACTCCTGTCAAGGGCTGTTTTCCCTTTACTTCAGTCTATGATGAAGACTTAGTTCTTTCTTTGCCATGTGCTCTCAATTCCCCTTCTCCCATCCTCTCTAAAAAATTGCTCCCACCATCATCCCTCCTCTAATCCTCAGTTTCTTCCCAAATACTAATTCCTTCCCTGCTGCCTAAACTCCAGTTTTCTACATAAAAAATATACTCTTTAGAACCTGCTAGCTATTGTCTCATATCTTCTTCACAACTATGTTCCTTGAAAACTGCCTTCACTTCCTTTGTTGTCTTCTTAACTCTGACATCTGTCTTCTAACCTCATCATTCAATTAAGAATCCCCTCTCCAGTATTTAGCAATACTCTTAATTGCCTTAGGGCTTAATTTTTTTCCCCCCCTCAATCCTTATTTTTTTTTTTTTTTAATCAAAGGAAACTAATTATGTTGAAATAGTTATAAGAATTTTTTAAAAACCCCACAATTTCAAAGACTCTAACTTAAGAACCCCTACCCTAGAGGCATCAGGGAACCATGAGAAGAAATTCTAAAAAAAAAAAAAAAAAAAATTAATTTTATTTATTAAAAAATTATCTAGCTGTGTGACCCTGGGCAAGTCACTTAATCCCAATTGCCTCAGGGAAAAAAAGGTAATTGTACATGAAATTGCAAATGTATTATGTACAACTTTCTATTCCTACTTTTTTCTATTTATATTTTAAATTTATAATAAAGTTATCATGTAAATTTTTTTCTTTTTTTTCTACTCCCTAGAGAGGGCTACCATTAGACACAAATGTTTGAGAGTGTGTGTGTGTGTGTGTGTGTGTATATAAAGTCATTCTATACATACTTCTATTTATTAGTTTTTTCTCTGGATGCAGATAGTGTCTTCTTTCATAGGGTCTTTGTAGTTAATTTGGATATATACAATAGTCAAAATTGGACACTCAGAATTGTTTTTAAAACAATATTACTGTTACTGTATACAGAGTTCTCTTGGTTCTGCTTATTTCATTCTTCATTATTTTATTTAGGTCTTTTCATGTGATCATTACTGTTCCCTTTAGAAGTTTTGGGGAAGCCATTCTTTCTTGGTTTTTCTTCTACATGTATGACTATTTGTTCCCAGGCTTCTTTGCTTGATCTGTTCCCATTTCTTGCCCACTAACTGAGAAGTGATCAAAGACTTTCCTGGGCCCTCTTCTCTCTCTTCTCCCCCCCTCTCCCCCCTACCCCTCCCCCTCCCCTCTCTCCTTCTAGCTGGTGATTTCAGATGCAATTTTCATCTCTACAAAGTTGGCTCCCACATCCATTTTCTTTCCTGAGCTCCAATCCAGTGTTATGACCCTACTTATTAAACATTTTGAATCAGATATGGCAAAGGCATTTCAAATACATGTCTAAAATAATCATTATTATAGCTGGCATTTACATGGCACTTCAAGGTCTGCAAAGTGCTGCACATATTTCATTTAATCCTCATGACAACCTGTATGAGGTAGATTATTTTATTTTACAGAAGAGGAGAATAGTGCAAATGGTTGTTACTTGCCCAGCATCATACAGTTAGTAAATATCTGAAGCAAGGTTTGAACTTGGCTCCTCGTAAGTCCAATACTCTTAGTAATTTTACTATCTAGCAGCTTCAATAGAGCTCATTATCTTTTCCCCCAATTCCTTCCCCATTCTGAACTTCCCTGTTAGTGTTGAGGATACTGCCACCTTTCTAGTTGACCAGATTATTTCTTCTCACTCTCAATCATCCTACCTTTCCAAATCCACTGCTGGATATTATCATTTTTATCTCTACAACATCTCTAATATGAAGCTCCTTCTTCTTCACACTTAGCTAGCCACTGCCTTAGTTAGGTTTGTCTTCAACCCTTGCGTGGACTTCTTTTTCTAAAAAAAAAATTTAATATTTTATTTTTCCAAATACATGCAAAGTAAATGCAAACATTTACCCTTGCAAAACCTTGTGTTCCAAATTTTTCTCCCTCCCCAGGATAGCAAGTAATCCAATATAGGTTAAACATAGCTTGCCTGGACCTTTTCCTTTAGCCTTTTAATTGTTCTTCATAACTGAAGTCTCTCCCTATCCTCCACACAGCTACCAAACTGATTTTTCCTAAAGTCTGACCACATAACTTTTCTCCTCAATAAATCCTAGTGGCCCCTATTACCACTAGGATGAAAACCAAACTCTTATGTTTGGCATTGAAAGCCCTTCACAGACAGGTTGCAGCCCGCCCTCCAGGATTATTGCACCACCACGAAATTTATTTTCTAATAAAATGTTAGGAACTTGCTGTTCCTATTACAGAATAATCCAATTTCCATCTCTATACCTTTTTACTGGCTGTCCATTCATTCTCCCATCTCCCTTTCTTGTCTTAGAATCCTCCGCTTTCTTCATGATTCAGCTTTAGCCTTTACTCAGCTCAAAACTCAGGATTCCTTTTTCAGTTTATCCAGGGATTAATGTATGTTTGTCTCTGAGATCACTATATAATATATGCACAGGTTGTCTTGCCCATTGGATTGCAATTTTTTTCCCCCTGAGGCAATTGGAGTTAAGTGACTTGCCCAGGATCACACAACTAAAAAGTGTTAAGTGTCTGAGGTCATATTTGAACTCAGGTCCTCTTGACTTCAGGGATGGTGCTCTATCCACTGCACCACCTAGCTGTCCCAGGATTGTAAGATTCTCAAGAACAAGAACTGCATTTACTTTTTGTCTTTATAGTAGTTAACACAGTATTTGTCTCAGAGTACACACTTAATAGATACTTGTTGATAGACTGAAGAAAGAAAAGATAGCAGATCCCTTAACAATGCCCAGCCCTAGAGAAACTTGTAGATGAAGGAGAGGCAGTGAAATCTAAAAGTCACCGAAGTGGGATGATTACTACCATAGTGCAGAATCCAACAGAGGAGAGGTAGATTTTTGTTTCATTTGTTTTTAGAAGGAAGGAAGTAATCAAGGGTAAATGATTAGAAAAAAAGTTCAAGAATGAAGACTGGGAAACATCTGTTGAATTTGATGATTTTTAAAACAGAATTTTCCATGTAATGATAGGAAAGGAAATGGTAGGTTTTTTTTTTTCTTCAGTGTAAACATCTTTAGTTGTAACCAATGCTTTGATAATATGTTTTTATCCTTTCTGCCTCTCTCCATCACTATGATCACCTTTTGAATGCTCTTTAATTGTTCAGTGTCTCAGATAGGGTACCACTATATATTCTAGATTTTCTCTAATACTCCAGATCTGGTCTGTACAGTACTGAGTAGAAGGGAACTATTTCTTTCTTTCATCTGGGGGCACTATATTTCCACTGATTTGGCTCTATTCTCTGTTAGATTTGTGATTAATCATAGAGTTAGCTCATAAGGAGCTTGTGATCAACAAAGACCCTAAGGTCTATTTCATATGAAGTGTCACTCTCATCCTATACTTGAAGGATTTAAAATTTTTAGCCTAAATGTAGGTCTTTACATTTATACTAATTAAGTTTCATTTTTCCAGAATCAAAGATAGTAGGACTTTGAACAAGTGGAAAGAGACATAAAACAAAGGCATCTTTGCCTGTTTTTTTTTTTTTTTATTTTGTTTTGCCTTGGAAAAAGCTTTTGTTTTTATATTTCCTCATTTTTGTTGATGATTAAGTTTATAATAACAATTTTTTAGAATAAAATTTTACATTTAGTCCATATAGACTTAGTCCATTGTTCAAGCACATTCCGAGTCCTACTTCTATGGTATACCTTATTAGCTGAACTCTCACTTTTTTAGCAGTAGCACATTTGATAAATAGGCATTTTATGTCTTTATCAAAGGTGAAAAAAATGTTGAACAAAATGGAACTGAGACAATCTACTAGAGACTTCTGTTGTTTCCCCTCTACTCACCCAGAGAGTTTACAACTGGGCTCCTTACCATATCAGGTGTTCAGACGTCTCCGACGCACCTTACCACCTTGCTGCGTTCTTCCTCACAGAACACCCGTCGCACCAGATCGTTAAGTTTCTCTCCTTTGCAATTCCCCTCCTGTTTTCCTCTCCCTGCTTATATATCCTCCCCATGGCGTGGTTACAATTACTTATATCGGCCCCATCTGCGTTATTCCCCACCTAGATTGCCTTGATGAGTTACAGGAGTTAATCATCAATTTCTGGGTAAGTACCTTCTTAGAGCTGCTTTTCTGTCTTTACTTAATGCACATATCCTGGCCCTCTGGCCCCTCCATGCCATGTACATACCAACCTTCCTTTGTGTCACTAGCCCATCAGTTTTGGGGTTCAGCCATTAAATCTACCTTGCTGTTCAGTCATATCTGACTTTTTGATCCCATATGATTTTTTCTTGGCAAAGATACCAGATTAAGGCAACTAGAGTTAAATGACTTGCCCAGCTGTTAAATGGGCCCTAGTGAGTATCTGAGGTTAGAGTTGAACTCAATTCTCCCTGACTTCAGGCTCAGGGCATTATCCACGGAGTTCATCTAGCTACCTTTAAACCTACCTAAATCTACTCTTATGCACCCCATATTTCTCTTATTTTCCATTGAAAAGAGACTTTTCAAATGGCTGAATGAAGTTCAGATAGTTTTCCTAATCTAACATTCCTAAAGGGAAATAGAATACAGAGAAGAAGGGCAAGGGGAAAAGGGAATCTTTGATTAGCCACTTGAACCATAAATGGAATAACAGTCTCTCTAAACTATAGAATCTTAGATTTGAAAAAAAGATTTTTTTGACATAGTTCCAAATTGCTCCCCAGAATGGTTGAATCATGTATTAGGGTCCCAGTTTTCCCACATCCCCTCCAACATTTATCCTTATCTTTTTTTGTCATCTTAGCCAATCTGAAAGATGTAAAATGGTGCCTCAGAGTTGTCTTAATTTGCATTTCTCTAAAAATGATTTTCATTTTTTCATCTGAAAATTATCTGTTCATATCCTTTGATCATTTATCAATTGGAAAATGGCTTGTATTCTTACAAATTTGAGTCAGTTCTCTATATATTTTAGAAAGGAGGCCTTTAGCAGAACTCTTGGATGTAAAAATTTTTCCCCCAGTTTTCTACTTTCTTTCTAATCTTGTCTGCAGTGGTTTTGTTTGTACAAAAACTTTTTAATCTAATATAATAAAAAATATCAATTTTGCCATTCATAATGTATTCTAGTTCTTCTTTGGCCATAAATCCTAAAGAGCATTTTTTACCAAGTTCCCTACACCAAGTATCATAAGTCAGAAAGAAACCAACTTAAATATTGACCATCAATAAAAGCAAGTGAATTTGCTTGGTTAACTATATTTAAATTAATTTCAATGAATGAAATATTGTAACTTTTCAATGACTCCCTCCTACCTTAAGGTTTTTTGGTTTATTTTTATTCATTTTTGTTCTTATAACAAGGTGTTCTCTGTTCTTCTAGATTTGATTTCTTTCACTTTTCAATATTTGATAAAGTTCTTTCCCTATTTCTTTGTATCCTTCTTGTTAGTTTTAACTGTATTTATCAGGGAACAGAGACCATCTTGGAGTATTTAACCATTTCAACTCTGAATACCTCTATCCTTAACTGTTTTAATTGATGAATGTCTCATATGCACCCCACCCCACCCCATATCTAGGTCAGCTCTAAATATGCCTTGCCATTACTTATATCTTCCTTGCCTATTTCCCTTCATCTATTTCTGAAATCATAATCAAATTAAAACTGCTGTGGCTACTGAAAAGACTATGTCAGTCTACTCTCCTGTGGCTCCATTCACCATCCCTTTAACTTTCCAAACCAAATTATCTTCTCTGGTCATCACTTCTCTATATGTGTTGTTTCCACTATTGGAATGTAAGTTCCTTCAAGGTAGGGACTGGCTTGCTTGCTTGTATTTGAACTCCCAGCATTTAGCATAGTGCTTGACACGTGTTATTGTGGGATCATTTCCAGTCATGTCCAACTCTTCATAAACCCATTTGAGGTTTTCTTAACAAAGACGCTGTTTTCTCCTCCAGCTCATTTTATAGATGAGGAACTGAGGCAAACAGCTAAGTAACTTGTCCAAGGTCACACAGCTAGTAAGTATCTGAGGCTGGATTTGAACTCATGAAAATGTCTTCCCATTTCCACATCTAGGGCATTTGCTGCCTTACTGTACTGGAACATAGTGCATTATTTATAAATGTTTTTTATTCATTCAGTCAGCCAATATTATAATGTCAGACATCTAGGTTGCTCTCCAGTTTTTTGCTATTTATACAAATGATGCTATTATGAAAACCTTTGAATATCAAGTTTTTTTTTATTTGAACAATTTCAGAACATGTGCCCCAAAGTAGCCCATTCCATTTTCAGACAGTTGTAATTATGAAACACTTATTTATATTAAGTCTGCTTGTAACTTCCTTCCTTGAAATGACTTCTTTAAAATCCTTCTAGGCTTAGGATGATGATGGTTAGGAAATTATTATACTGAATATCTTATGATTCTGGAATTCTGGCTAGGAGGAAATAGCTGCCTGAAAATCTTATAGTACATATCTTTGGCATTGCTGCTCTATCTTGGGAGTGGGGAGAATTGTTTTTGTTGTGGGAAGCTGGGAACCAGAAGAGTCAGGAAAGAAGGGGATGTCAAGGGTTGTTTACCTTGATTAGGTAATGAAGATAAACTGCTTTTTATGTTTGTATTTGCAGACTTGTCTGCAAAGATTTGGGAAACAAGGTCAAGTTCTGAAGTAGAAATGGGTGGGGCTTTTGGAGAGCTGGCAGGTAAGGCCAAATTCCAAGTTCAGCATTTAATAAGCTGGTTCCTTGCCAGGGGTCTGTCAGGCCTCTTATTGCTCTGAGACCGCCTCTGAGAGAGTGAAGCCTTTGGAATCTTGGCAACTAGTGGCTTTCCTTTAGCAGAGTTCTCCTGAAACTGACCCAGACCCAGAAATCTTTCTCTTTGTCAATAAACCCCAACTCTTCCACGTTAGTTAGAGGCCAGAAATCACAGATAGCTGTAACTGAAAGTTCATCTCAAACTTCATCAGACTCAGTTGCTTTAACCCATTTCCATACATCGACTTATGATGTGGGAAAGGGTACCACAAAAGTTCTGGGTCAATAGAACTGGTTTAAATCCCTTCTTTGACTCTTGCTATGTGGGCCTCTGTTCTGGCCTGGATCTGACACAGGCCTAGTTCATCAAAAAACCAAAATGAGACATTTTAAAGTCATTCAACAGTTAACAAAAGGAGATTAAGTATAGAAGGGGCAGATTCAACCAGGAGTGCTTGGGGATACCTTAAATTCCCTCAGCTGCCTGGAGTTCTCCTGTCTGCTTATCATGTTCCACCATCTCCAAGAGCTTCCCCAGGTCCTCCACTTTGTATCAGGGTGATGAAGAAGAGCAAACCAAATATAGAATGTCTCAATGCCTTTTAAGGAAAAAACTAACCTAATTCATGGGGTGAAGGAGGGAAGATATTGTCTTATTACAACCCCACTTTTTCTATTGATAAAATGAGGGGTTTTTTCTAACTCTGGATTCATGATCTGCAGTTCTAGGCCAGACCTGCTTACAAGTAGCAAAAGGGACTGACTGGAATTTTGCTTATTTTCTCTCTGGTTTCTTGTACCATTTAATGATGGAACAGGGCCCCAGATACCTAATGCTTTGTTTGAATGATGTTTGGCATCCAAATAATTTAGAGCAGAGCATATTACAGAATTGGCACTATAAAATGCTTGATTACAAAATATCTTCTCACTCACTTCCACTATGTCTGTGTGAGATTATAAGGCCATTAGAGGCGACAGAGAACTTTCATTAAAATCAATTAGGGAACAATAGAATAATCACCATATATATTGCAGTGAGGGCTGAGTTGAGATTGGTGAACATAAATTTGTAGTGGACCCATTTAACATTGCTGTATGGCTTCCTCTGGTGGCGCTGAACAGCATTCATGTAGTTAAAAAATAATAATAATAATAGCTTTTTGTTTTCAAAATACATGCAAAATAGTTTTCAACATTCACCCTTGCAACACCTTTTATTATAAAATTTTCTCCTTCCTTTCCCCCTACCCTCCTCTCCTAGACAGCAAGTAATTCAATAAAAGTTAAACATGTGGAGTTCTTCTAAACACAGTCCCGCATTTATCATGCTACACAAGAAAAATCAGCTAAAAAAGGAAAAAAAGAGGAAAACAAACAAACAACAATAACAAAGATGAAAATACTATGTTGTGATCCATATTCAGTCCCCTTAGTCTCCTCTCTGGATGCAGTTGGCTCTCTCCATCACAGATCTATCGGAATTGACCTGAATCACCTCATTGTGGAAAAGAGCCACGTCCATCAGAGTTGATCATCCTATAATCTTCTTGTTGAACAGTATTCACTTATAACTGAAAAAGTAGAGATTTGTGATAAACCATGGTGGAGGTCTGGTTGACTGTAAAAAGAAAATTGATGAGGGGGTAGAGGACAGATTAGTAAACTGAGACTCAAGTCTATGAAAGAAAGAAAGTGACCTTGGAACAGGATGATAGACTGAGAGTATTGGGGGAGGGAGGGGAGGGACTCTTCTGAGAAAAGGGAGAGATGAAAGATAGGAAGTGATAATTGCAGAAAGGAATTTAAGAGCTCTGATCATGGACGTAGATAGAACAATTATATGTGATAGTAAAATCAAGTGAATTACTTTCCCCTCTGTGTGAGTGAAATATGAAGATATGGGTCATAGTTTACTAGTATCTGGTCAATTTGATGTAATTCAACAAGCATTTAGTAAGCGCCTCCTAGATGTCAGGCTCTATGTGGGATTTGTTGTGGTGATATGTGGTTGTTTAATTGTGTCTGGCTCTTATTGACCTCATTTAAGGTTTTCTTGGCAAAGATACAGGAATGGTTTGCCATTTCCTTCCTGGGCTCATTTTACAGGTGAAGAAACTGAGACAGGATTAGGTGATTTTCCCAGGAAAGATGAATCTTCCTGACTGCCCCCTACCTGCCCATTAAAGGTATTTGGATAAAGCAAAAAGTTGGTGGGGAAGATGACATTGAAGTTAAAGCAAAAGAACAGGAGCCAAGGCTCCCAGGCTGCCTGCCTTGTGACTCATCACTGGGGTTAGACAGGTCCCCCCTCCTTCTGAGACACTTCTCTGATGGTACAATGATGACATCGGGCTGGTTAGCCAGTTGGCTAATGACAGGGATTTGAACATCAGCAGATGCGAGATTAAAAGAGCCTGGGGGTGCCCAGGGTGGTGATTATAGTGGTACAGACCTCAGCAAGGCCCCCGGCTGGGCAGGCTTTCCCACTGAGAAGTTGATGGGGCTTTTTTTTCCAGCCTAGTACACTAGGCAGGACATGGAAGCAGGACACAGAACATAGAGACATACAGTGATACAATAACAAACACTTGTGTGGTTGAATGTATAAAGATGGAGAAACTAAGGGCCATAGGCCTGAGCCAGAATTACTTAGTTAATAGTAGTAGTAGTTAATAGCAATATAATGGAAGAAAAGGTGGAGTGATGGATTGAATATTAAAATCCTGCCTTCAACACTTACTATGTGGCCCTGAGCACATAGCCTCAGTTTCCCCATTTGTAAAATTGAGGAAGTTGGATTAAATGGTCTCTAAGGACTTTTCTGGCTCCAAATTTATGATTATATAACTCTTTAACTTGGAATCAGGAGATATGAGATTGATTTTCAGCTTTGATATTTACTAACTGTATGACCAAGGTCAAATGATTTAACCTTTTTAAGCCATTGGCAAAATGGGGATAATGATACTATACTTCTAAAAAGTCCTTTATAAATCTTAAAGTGAGAAGAATTGTTGTTCCTATTGGTCTATAAGGATGCCTTAAGCAGGTGAAATGGAAAATCATATAAATCAGATTGCTTGCTGTTTTAGGGTGGGGAGAGGGAAGGGAGGGAGGGAGAAAAAAAATGGAAATCAAAATCTTATAAAAGTAAATGTTAAAAACTATCTTTACATATAATTGGAAAAAATAAAATACTATTAAATGGGGATGGGGGAGGAAAGAGAATCATATAAAAAAAACCTCACACTTGTTCCCCAACCAGACACCTGAGAAGCTGCCAGTCTTAAAGCTGTTCTTGTATATCTGCTACCAGCAGGAAGTACCCATGTAGACAGGAAGTGATTTTTGTTTCCCCCCCTACCTCTGGCAATAACTTTCAGGGCTCCATCTCTCAAGCCACTGCTTTTGACAACAACTTTGGAGGCCAATTTATTGGCTTTAAAAAGTCGCCTTTGCAGAAAGAGTTCCTAAAGGAAGCCATCCCATTTCTTATGTCACCCATCCTACTGGAAAATAAATTAAGGAGTATTACAAAGGGTTACCCGATTTAATCAGTTCAAGAAATGACAGACCAAGAATCCAGTGGGTTGAACTGGACACAGAAGATATTGGGAACTAGATTTGAAAGAGTTGATAAGAGACAGAGACACAGACAGACAGACAGAGGGGGGAGGAGAAAAGAGAGAGAAAGAGGGAGAGAGGGAGACCGACAGAGAGAGAAAGAGTGGGGAGGAGAGAAAGAAAACTGTGTGATAAGCTAGTAGAGACCACCTTGAGAGGTTGAGACTTTTTTTCCCCCTCAAAGCAATTGGGGTTAAGTGACTTGCCCAGGGTCACACAGATAGGCCCTATTAAGTGTCTGACCCTGGATGTGAATTCAGGTTCTCCTGATTTCAGGACTGGTGCTCTATCCACTGTACCATCTAGCTGCTCCCTGGGATTCTTCTTTAGAGAGTCTGAGGTTTAGCTCTAGTCCAGTGTGCTCCATAAGTTTGTCCTTAAATCTGCTAAAGATGGAGGGAAAGAAGTAATTTTCACTTGACATCCTAGATAGGCAAACTATTACCTAGAGCATAGGACTTTAGTACGTGACCTACTCTGTCATCTACATTTGATAAATGAATGCAAAAGCATTTATTTCTTACTATGTAAGTACTGAAGCTATGTGTATATAAGCTTACAATATAGACATTATATATATATATCACATATATGTGCAATATACATGCATGTATTACATATACATACATACACAAAAGTAGGGCAATCCTTGTCCTCAAGCAAGCACAAAAAGCAGAGTAGTGGCTATTGAGGGATGTCTGGGGCTGAGAAGTCACAGGGATGGTGAGTAAGTTGGATTATCTCCAGGCCTGGGCATCTTTAAAAGTAGGACAGCGACCCATCTGTCAGACACAGTCACGTCCAGAAATAAAGAGTAGAGAAAATAAGCTGCCAAGGCCTCCGTCATAACCTCCAGATCTCAGCGGGGACTGACCGGAGCAGTATAGTTTGGTAAGTGCTCATCTGTGGTGGCCTTCTCTGAGATCCAGGATCTGCTTCCCTAAAACCTAGAGCAAGACAAATATCATTTGGGGGCCACAAGTAACTCATTTATCAGTCAGCCATTCAACAAGCACATATTCTACACTTACTGTCTGCCAAGCTTTGAGGATGAAAGGAAACAAAAACATGGTCCCTACCCCTCAAGAAGCTTATATTCTAATGGAGGCGATGTCACACCAAAAATTACACATTAAAAAAAAAAGAAAAAGAAAAAAATTAAAACAAAACTTGGTTTTTTTTTTTTTTTTTAGAAAGTTACACATGCAAGATATTTATAATGGAATTGTAAGGCCATCTCAAAGGGAGGACTGCTTAGTGATGAACTGGATAGAATGCCAGATCTGGAGGCAGGAACGAAATTCAAATCTGGCCTCAGACACTAGCTGAGTGAGCCTGGGAAGTCACTTGACCCTGTTTGCCTCAGTTTCCCAAGCTGGAGAAGGAAATAATAAATCAATCCAATATTTTTTGCCAAGAAAATAACAAATAGTGTCACAAAGAGTCATACAGAACTGAAAAAAATGATGCAACAATAACAATCTCAAAGGAAAGGCACCAGCTGGAGGGGAGAGGAAAGAGGGAATGGAGAGAAGAGAACCTAGAAGAAAGTGGGATTTGAGCTGAGTTTTAAAGAAAGCCAGAAGGTGGAGGTAAGGATTAAGAATATAGCAGGCTATTAAGTTATTGTTGTTGTTGCTGATAATTGCCCTTTGTTCTCCTAGAGGACCAATGACATCTCAGCACAAAAGCTGAGATGGAATGTGGTATTTGAGGACTAGCTAGAAAGCTAGTGTCCTTAAAAAAAAAAAAAAAAAAAAAGATAAAACTTTATGTGGTTAATGACCAGTGATAACAATCAGTGGCCTTCTGAAGTTTTTTTATGATCTGAGATTTTATGTTAGTATTGATAGTAGAAGGTACCTCAAGCAGTGGCAACTTAGATGGATTCTGACAATAGGAAATAGACCTAGAAGATGTGCCTGCTGGAGTGATGGGTCTAAAGATCTCCCTGCCCCTTTCTCTCCTAATCTGTACATAACTCTTTGGTTAAATCACCCTTTTCCATAGCTAAGAATGAAAGAGATTTTGCTTTTCCTTCTATGTTCCTCTTTCCTTTCTCTTCACTACTGTGTTTGGGCTTGATAAAACATTAACAATCCTTCTAACTTTGGGTCTGACCTGAAAGAATTTCTCCTCTCCCCAGATCTTTTGGATCTTCCCAGAGACTGCTGGTAGAGCTTGGCTCCTCCCAGGCTGAATCATTCAGGGACATCTCCTCAGAAGCCCACCCACAGCTTCCCTGATTCCAGACTTTGTGTTAGCATTGGGTGAGGGACGATGAGGCACTATTTTTGGATTTCCTTTCATATTCTCACAGTTTCCCTTTTTGGAATATGGTTTCTCTTTCCCATTGGCTAGAAGATACTTAATTCCTCCTTTACCCCCCCCCCCCCCCCCACCTCCCCCATCTATGGATGAATACACACATATATAAAGGGCAGCTAGATTGTGCAATAGATTGAATACTGGGCCAAGAGTCAGGAAGTTCTGCATTCAAATGCAGCCTTAGATACTTCCTAACTATATGATTCTGGGCAAATCAATTAACCTCTGCCTCAGTTTCCCTTGTCTATAAAATAACAATAATAATATCTATCTTCCAGGGTTGTTGTGAAGATCAAATAAGATTGTAATTATGAAGGACTTAGCACAGTGTCTGAAATATAGTGTTATATAAATGTTAGCTATCATCGTCATTATTTTTATCACATACGTGTGTTTGTATGTAGTCACATATACATGCATGTACACACATATAACATATATACACCTAACATAATTAGTCTCTCCCGTGCTTACTGCTTGTAAGATCCTGCTCAAATCACATCACTCCCAGGCCTCAGTTTTCCTCATCTATAAAATGAGGGGGTGTCTCAGGATGTTTCTTGATTCCTTTTCAGCTCTAGAGCTTGTGTTATATTAGCATTCTAGAGCTAGAGAGCTCTAGTCTTTGGACAGGCAGAATCGAATTGGAAGAAACACTGACTCTGATGCTGTGTGACCTTAAACAAGCCGTGTTAACTCTACCTTGGGCTTTTGCAAAATGAGGGTCTTGGATTTGATGGCCACTGGTGGTTCAGATTTGGGATGGGAACAAAATGAGCCATTACTGTTTAAAAGTTAACAATGGGAAATTTACTTAGCTACTACACGGAAAGAATACTCAGGAAGGATACAGCATCTGCCTTAGGAGTCTGCCAAGGTCCAGGAAGAGATCTTCATTCCTCCTGCAACAGATTTTATACTTAAGTCTCGGAGAAGTTACACCAGTGCTTTAAACCTTAGTCCCCTGAGCCAATTAACTTTGAGGACTGTTTCAATCCCTTTTAAGAAAACTGTAGCCCAACCTACAAGGCAGATTCTGGGAAGCCCCTTCCATAGCTATGTATTTACAAATCTCCCAGATCTGAACATCCAGCCCTACCCTCCCCCTGAACTTCAGACCTGCATCACCAATTACCTGTTGGATGTTTTAGTTTCATTGTCTTAGAGTGATCTCAAACTAAAACTAAAACGTGTTCAAAACTAAACTAATTATCTCTTTCTCCCCACTTCAACTTCCCTCTTTCCTGAGCTTCCCCATTTCTATCAAAAGCATCAACAACTTTCCAGTCTCCAGGTTTATACTCGGCATTATCCTTAAATCCTCACTTTTTTTCATCTCACAAATCCATCCAGATTGCCAAATCTTGCACAAGATCTCTCACAGCTGACCTTTCATCACTTCTTACCTATTGCAATCACTGTTGATTTGCTTCTCTGTCTTGAGCCTCTGTCCATTTCAGTCTGTCTTCCCCACAGTTAAGAGTGATTTTTCTTATTCACGGATATGACCACATCACTCCCCTACTCAATAAACTCCTGTTGTCTCCAAAATAAAATACTAATTTCTCTGAATAACTTTTAAAATCAGGACCATATCTTGACCTTTTTTTCTTTTCTTTTTTTTAGCTTTTTACTTTCAAAATATATGCTTAGATTTCAACATTCAGCTTTGCAAAAACGCCGTGTTCCAAATTTTTTGTCCTTCCCTTCCTCCCATCTTCCTCCCTTGGACAACAAGTAATCCAATATATTTAACCTATTTTTCTAGCCTAATTAGATATTACTCCTCTCTCATACGCTGCAGTCCAGTCAGATTGGCCTTTCTCCTCATCTGCGGCCTTCTCATCCTAGAACATTGTTCTGCCATGTCAACCCCTTCTCCCATTGGTGATTTCTTCCAGGGAACCTGAATGGGTCCAAGCCAGCATGTTTCATTCTCCTCCTGGCTACACTTCTGACTCTCTGGACTTTGCCATCTTGCTCCTGGGTGGGATGAAGAAACATCTTTCATCCCTTAGCCCCCAGCTTTTCAGTGACTTTTTATGTGTTGTCTTCCCTTGTTAGACTGTAAGTCCCTTACTACCTGCCATCTAGGGGAGGGGATGGAGGGAAAGAGGGGAAAAGTTGGAACAGAAGTTTTTGCAAGAATCAATGTTGAAAAATTACCCACGTGTATGTTTTGTCAATAAAAAGCTATAATAAAAAAAAAGGATGCAAGTCCCTTTAGAGCAGGACTGCCCTTTTTGCTTGTATTAACACTGTGCTTGGCACGTAGTAAGTGCTTAATATTATTGCCTACTTATTTGCCCAGATATCCTGAGGGTTTTCCCTTCCTAGATCCTTTAATTCATTAATTTGTTTATTTATTGATTTAGTTTTTTGGACTAGATGAAAGAGGAGATTCTTTGCCTCAGTTGCTACCTAGCCTTAATCACTGAATGGGTGCAGCCTCAGTCAAACTGAGACCTGTGGAAGACTTTAGCTTAAAAAGGCCAAGGTTTCCCATTTCATCCAGGGCCATCTCCAAGTTATCTTGATCCGTACTTTGCCACTGGACCCAGGTGGCTCTGGAGGGGAAAGTGAGGTAGGTGACCTCGCACAACCCTCCCTCACTGAAATCCAATTCATTTGCATGCCATGGAATCATCTCCCTGATGTCTTGGCCCTATTCGAGAATGAGAGACAAACAACAACTTATTTGCCAACTATATCCTCTGTTCTTCTCACAAGCTCCTCAGTCTCTTCTCTTTTCACCTCTGCACTGGCTATCTCTCATGTCTGGAATATACTCTTTCCTTACTGCTTCCACACAGAATCCCTCTCTTCCTTAAAGATGCCATTTGTGCATCAGCTTCAAAAAACCTTTCCTGCTTTCCTCAACTGCTAGTGTCTTGCCTCCCAAGCTGTTTGTTGTTCAGTCGTATCCAATTCTTCATGACACTGTGGACCACATTATGCTGATAATATCCGTGGATTTTCTTGGCAAGATGCTGGAGTGTATTGCCTTTTCCATCTCCAGTGGATTCAGGTGAAAAGAAGTTGTGATTTGCCCAGAGTCACACAGTTAGTAAGTGTCGGAGTGTTATTTTATTTAACTACTTTCTATTCATCTGTATTTATTCTCTTTATATATTTGTGTTGCCTCCTCACTAGAACTTATTTATTGTTCTAGTGATGGTTACTTTCCTTGTTAGTAGTCCCTGGTACAACACCTGACACATAGTAGGTGCTTAACAAATGCTTGGTTGATTGATTGATCCAGAATTAATCTTGTTTTGTGGTCCAAAGTCCTCGGAACCTGAGGTACCAGTGTGGGAATGTTTGCAAAAATGAGAGGCAACCCAGCAACTCAGAAAAGGTGGAGCCCTCCCAACCCCGTTGGAGGGAGAAAAGCTCTCAAAGGCTGCTTTTGATCTTGGTTTTCAAAGGGCCAGGGAAATGGGAAGAAGAGTTAGTGTGGTCATAGTGGAAAGAAGGGACTTGAGTTTAAACCCTAATCCTCTGTCATGTATTGCTTGTATGGCTAGGTATACCACTTAACTTTCCTGAGTAGAATCACGAATCTGGGGAGTCAGAAGAGGTTTCAGTGGGCCATCTAATTAGTAGTGATTGTCCTGCCTCTGCTTGGGTATCTCCTATAAAGCCATTCCACTGTTAGACAGTTGTGCTTGTTTAGGATTGTTCTATCTTTGAGTCAGGAACCTGAAGAGACAGAAGGCACTGGGAATTATCACTTCAGGAACCTGTGCTTCCCCTACCCTATTCATGTCTAAGATGGCTTCAGCTTTTCTGGTGCTACATCACACTGCTGTCTCATCTGGATCCTCACTGCTGGATCCTTTTCAGAACAACTGCTTTCTACTCATGCTGCTCCATCTTACATTTGTGGGATTCATTTTTTTTTTTTTTTGGTACCCAAGTGCAAATTGAATTTCATTTTATTTCCAATAGAATTTCATCTAATTAGACTCTATCTTAAATACTCTAGTCTATCAAGATCCTTTGGAGCTAAATGGAGCTCTGGAATTTTTTTTTTTTTTTTTTTTTTTTTTTACTTTATGATTTTGTGATGGTACCTAAGGTGTGAAAGCTTTTAGCATCTCCTTTCTCTGAGCATTGCTTTTCCCAAGAGAGATGCTCTTTTGGATGGCTGAGCAGCTTAAAATTCATATTCTGGGGAAATTTTTTCTCTCTTTTAACCTTTGTCTCAGTTTCTTCAACTAGTAAAATGGGGATAATAATAGCACTTCCTTCCCAGGGGTGCTGAGAGGATCAAACAAAATAATTGTAAAGTACTTAGCACAGTGCCTGGTACAATGAGGTGTTTCTTTTTCCACCCCTCTTCTCTTTTCTCGGGTCTCCTTCTTTCTCTTCCCCACCTCCAGCTTCAGACCAACAAGATGCCATACGTAGCCTGGCATTTTACTTCAAGGATGCCAGGCTGCCCACTCTCCCAGATTTCATTATTCACCCTGGATTTCCTTCCTTCTCAGCCTCTCCCTAGTTGAATCTAAAATCAAATCTGAAACTGAGAAGGCCTGTTTTATTTTTAAGTACTTAATTTGGAACTGTGGCTATTCTCCACCACCACCCTTCTGAAGGCCCTCTCGAGAGACACACCCACTCAAAACATCTCTGTGGCCTTTCATTAAGGGAGCAGCAGACCAGCAAAGCTTGGTATCTATTACTCTGCTCTCCCATTAACTATCATTAGCTTGATTGAATGCTCCACATAGTTTTCCCTTGTATTCACCTCTCCCCCACCCTGTCAATTACTACCTCCCTCAGAATTTTCTGACCCACTCTTGGGATGGGAGTGAGTGTCAGCCCAAGGAATAGCAACTCTCTGGGCAATTCGAAAGTATCTATCCCTGAAACAAGGATTTGAGACTCTCCTTACCCTGGCACTGCAGGTGACATTGAACTTGAATCTGGTGATTTATTATTAGAATAAAAGTTAGGATAACACAGTCACTTTGCGATGTTCATAGTAGGTGAGTCCTAAGGTGCTATTTAGTCCAACCCACTTGTTTTACAGATAAGGAATTCAAAGACCTAAGTGAAATTATTTGCCAAAGTCACTGAATAAGTGGCAGAGGAAGATTCAAACCTGTCTTCTGTTTCTAAACCTAATGCCTTTCCCATTATACCATATTCTAATTAAAACCCTGCTCATTTGCTCTTATTAGTACTTTCACTAGAAATCTGCCAAGATTTCCTTTTTTTTTTAATTTCACAATAAACTGCTAAATATATTAAAATCAAACATGAAAGGGAGGAGAGGATATACATTTCTAACACTTAAATCACCAGATGACTTCCACAATTTTTAGCTTCCTGGTCCCCGCCCTCATTCCTCACATAAAATGGAATTCTGTGCTGTCTTGTTTATAAACCTTTCCTCTAAAGTTCCTCCATTATTCACCAAAATATTATTAAGTATCTCCTGTGAGCAAAACATTGGGTTAGGGCATAAGGGAGATACCAAGTTAAACTAAGACAAGGTCTTTGCCTTCAGAAAAGGTATAATAGGGAAATTTAGTAGGAGAATAAAATGAATGAGCAAACAAGTATTTACTTACTGTTTGTCTAGCACTTTGCTAAAGTGTTGAACATACAAATACAAAAATAGAGAGTCTTTGACCTTAAGAAATTTGTATTCTTTTTTTTATCTTTAATTTATTTAATTCCCCCATCGCATATTAAAACATTTTTAACATTTTTAGGAAAGTTTTGAGTTCCAAATTCTATCCTTCCTTCCTGAGACCATAAGCAATCAGATATAGATTATACACATGCAATCATGTGAAACATTTTCATATTAGTTATTTTGTGCAAACAGACTTGAATAAAAGAAAAAGAATGAAAGAAAGTTAAAAAAAAAGATATGCTTTAGTCTGAATTTAAACAATATCAATTCTTTGTCTGGAGGGAGATAGTACCTTTCATATTAGTTCTTTGGGATTGTATTGGATCATTGTATTGTTGAAAATAGCGAAATCATTCACAGTTCTTTATTATACAATATTGCCATACTGTGTCTATACACAGTTCTGTTCATTTCAGTTTGCATCAGTTCATGTAAGATTTTTCATGTTTTTCTGAAATCTTTCTGCTTGTCATTTCTTCCTTTTTTTTTTTTTTTTAAGTTTTCAACATTCATTTTTATAAGACTTTTTGTTTCAATCCCCCCCGCCTTTTCCCTTTTGTCCCCGCTACCCCAAGACAGCAAGCAATCTACTATAGGTTAAATATGTGTGTTCCTTTCAAACATTTTTCTGAATTTGTCATGTTGTACAAGAAAAATCAGACCAAAAGGGGGGGAAAAAAAACACGAGAAAGAAAACAAGCAAAAGGTGAAAATACTATGCCTTGATCCACATCCAATCTCCATAATTATCTTTCTGGTTGCATTTTCCATCAAAATGATGTAATGTGATTTTGAGGTCCCCTAACCTTGGCTTCTATTCTCATGGGTCAGTGGTCCTGGGTCCTCCGGCTTTGGAATCTGCCTTAAGAAACTGATCATACCCAATCTATCTGATTCTGCCCATCGTTAGCCAGATAGCCTCTGGCCTCAGGAAACTCCCATAGATCAGACTCCTGAGACAGTAGTGAATAAGACCATTCCTCAATCTTGTTGGTAAAAATCTGATCAAGGAGAACCACTCTTTTAGGAGGCCACTTCTTCCTACCTTGAGCTATAGAATTAGCATATTTATAGTAGAAGCTGGATAAAATGACTCTCCTTGGTTCTGTTTCTTTATTGGATTCTCTTAGAATTCAAGCTCAGTAATGGCAGCACATCGTTTTTAATAAACTTTGCCCCTTGACTAGGAGATAGATTTAAGCTTGCAAATTCCTTTGAGATACCTCATGATGCCGGTCTGGGATTTTTGGGGTCCCCCCTTCTCAACCTCAACACCAAGTCCATTGGAATTGTCTTGAATCGCCACATTGTTGAGAGCTAAGTCCATCACAGTTATCATCACTTAATTTTATTGTTATTGTATAAAAAGTTCTCTGCTCATTTCACTTAGCCTGCTTGTCATTTCTAATAGTACATTACTATTCCATTACAATCATATACCACAGCTTGTTTAGCCATTTTCCAAAAGATGAGCGCCCTTCGATTTCCAGTTCTTAGCCATCACAAAAAGAGCTGCTGTAAATATTTTTATACAAATAAATCCTTTCCCTGTTTTGGGGGGGGATGTCTTAGGAACATAGACCTAAAAGAGATAGTTCCAAATTGTTCTCTAGAATGGTTAGATCAGTTCACAGCAAGGAGCTTATATTCTAATAAAAACAATATGCCTGAGGCAGTGGTTGCTGCATTGTTAACTGTGATTTACGTCATATAAGTACATTAGAAATTCTAGTCTTGAGTTTTGAGGGTGAGGGGTCTTCATGAAATTCCTTTGATGCACCAAAGGAAGACCTATCAAGCCTATAAAAAATTAATTTTTTTTCTGTTTATTTATGTCACACACCAGGTTGGGTGGTTTATTTAATTTAAAATATAATAATAGATTTTTGGAATGGGGCAGTTCCTGAATTGTAATATCAAAAAATGAGCATTTGTTGAGATTCTATTTTGTGCAGGACAGTGTGATGGTGGGTGCCTGAGAGCAGGGATTGTTCTTTTGTATTTCTTTGTATCCCAAGTATATAGCACAGGCTTGGTATCTAGTTAAGAATTTAACAAATGGTTCTGGATTAACTTGTTGACTTCTTTGAAGAAGCTTTTTTGAGAACTCCTCTGGTATTCATATTGTCCCAAATGAATGACTGACCATTTCAGTGCTTTTGTTTGTGTGGGCCTACTTACTCAATATACAATTGAATAGATTTAGTTTTAAAAATTCCCAGTTTTCTGACTAGTGGGGAGGAGATAAGGGGTGATGGAAACAGATAGGAATATGTCACTGAAAATTCCCCAAATTCATGAGGGTCCTCATGGTTTATACTCAATCCATGAGGGTCCAATTCATGATTAGACCATAGGCTACCTAGATAGATGCACAGATACTATGTAGTTTTGTGAGAGTTTTGAAAATAGAGCATTCCCTCAATGTTTTGGGAAGACATCTTAGTACTTTTGTTCTTACTATATCTCTGAGGTTATTATCTCTTTTGTAAAAGTTAATTGCTATTATTTGATTGAATGGAATTGAAGTGCTATTTAGTCACTGGTGGCTAAAAGAGAGAAGAATATCTGGAATGAGGGTTCAAGCCAATAATATTAAAGAAGAGACATTCCAACCCTTAGGGGGTACCTTTAAAAACACTGATGAGGAAATATATAAGTCCAGAGCTATATTTATTTAGGTAAAGAGGCAGTTAGGAAAGTCATTCTAGTAAAAGATGAAATAGCACAAAGTATAGGAACAGTAGAGTGGGTCAGTGTGACTAGATCAGATGGTTCCTCTAAAAAAGTAGCAGGAAATAAAATTGGAAAGATAGACCAGTGCCAAATTGTGCAGGGACTATAGTTTAATATAACTGTATTTTATATATATATATATATGTGTGTATGTATGTATATATAGGCCTAATAGCCCCATTTATATATTACTTGAACATTTATGAAACATGCAACTGTCCTGTGAATCGGGTACTATTATTATTGTCCTCATTTCACAGGTGAGAAAACTAAGGCACAGAGAGATCAAATGACTTGCCCAGAGTTGCATAGCTAGTGTCAGAGAGAATTGGAATTCAGATTTGCCTCACTCCCAAGTCTAACACTATCCACTGTGCTACCTAGCTTCCCCTAGTGTTAGTTTAAGTTGTTATGACTCTCTAACAAGGCAGATTTTAGCTTTTGGACACAGAGTACCCAGTCAGTCACCTCACATGGGCTTTACTGTAACCATTTTGGATTGCAATTTTCCACCTTAGATAATGTCTCTCAGTTCTTTTTGTACTTCAAAGGTAAAACACAAGGAGAGTACACAGGATTCAATGAAAAATCTGAATTTTGAAATATTCCCACCATGCCATAAACCTAAAATAGCTACTTCCTCCTGGGTCTCCAGGGCTGCCAAGAGGAGGACTGTGGACAATCTTGTCAGGGTTGGGCTAGAAGCCTTTCCTGCCACTGTTTAGGGCAGGTACTTCCTAATCTGGGAGGTGTCACTCTGAGGCAGGAGGGAAAGCCCAGTTCTGAGAAAAGCTTTGGGAATCCCAAGCAGAAATGGAAGAAGAGATGAAAAAGTGTGAATTCAATTTTCCATTGATCTTCTGCATTTTAGACATTTGGCCAGGAAGACGTATACATAAAAAGTATATTATCTCTATCCACATATACATCTATTCCTCTATGTAGGCATCACATTTTCACCTGTGTGTAGCTCTTAAGGAGGAAATATGATGTTTATATACATGTGTTCATACCTTATTTTTTTGAGTTGCCAAGCTGTTTGGGGCAGAAGTCACCCCAGTTTCCCTCCTTGACTCCAGTAAAGTTTATACTTTAACTGGAAACTGTTGGAAAAGGGATGATATAAATCATAGACTTGTCCTGCCTATGAAATAATACATGTAAAGCACTTAGCCCAGAACCTAGAACATGGTAGGTATACTGCATAAATGCTTATACCCCTCTTCCTCGCCCCTTTCCCTTATTAGTCTAATAGATTGTGGACTGGTAACCATCCTTCCATCTCTATAATCTCTTCTGTGATGGATGAATTTCTTCTGGAACCACCACAGAGCTGTAATAACTAAGGAGAACAGTATTGACTTTCTTTTTAATTTAATTTAATTTTTTAAAAATTAACAAGATGCTATAATTATTTTGTCCACATAGATCCTTTTCCTCTCTTTGATCTATTTACTATATAAACACCTAATAGTGTTATTATTGAGTTAAAGGATATGTGCAGTTTAGTAACTTTGAGGGCATAATTCCAAATTGCAATCCAAAATGGTTAGACCAATTCCATATTTCTACCACTATTGCATTAGTGTGCCTGTTTTCCCATAGCCCTTCCAACATTTGAAATTTTACTTTTTTATCTTTGCCAATCTGGTGTGAGGTAAAACTATAGAGTTTCTTTACTTTTCATTTCTCTGATTCATTGGTTCTCAAATCTTTTGGTTTCAGGACCCCTTTATATTCTTAAAATTCCTGAGCATTCCCAAAAGAGTTGTATTTTTTTCAGTTACATTTATCAATATATGCCATCTTAGAAATTACAACATCTTATTATTTCTGCAAAATAGTTTTCAAGAATTCCTTGACAGGACCTTGAGAACCTCTAGGGATACCCAGGTACTATCTGTTGAGAACCCCTGCTCAAGTTAATAGCTGTTTGAGATCATTTTCATATTTTTTGTTGATGATTTGGATTTATTTTTTCCTTTGAAAACTGCCTGTTCATATTTTGACCTTTTATCTCTTGGGGAATGGCTATTGTTCTTATAAATTTAATTTAGATCCTTACAAGATAGGCTTTCTATAGGAAGTGACACTAGAGTTGACTTTTGAAGGAAGTTAGGGATTCCCTGGGGGAGAAGGGAGAAGGGAGCACATCCTCAGCAAAGAGGATAGTTCATACAAAAACATGCAGATGGAAACATAATTTATGGGGAACATCAAGCAGAAGCAGGCCAATATATCTGGAATGCAGAGAAAATTAAGGAGATTGTGCAATAAGCCCTGGAAAGTTAGGTTGGAATCTAAGAGCCAAACAGAAGGAGCAAGCTATTATCTCACTGCTAAAAGATATAGATATGTATATGTATATATATTTTAAATGTGTGTGTATATATGTGTCGAGGTTGGGAATGGGACCCCAAAAGTTTGGGGTCCTAGACCAGTGTGTCTCAAAAGAATTTGAAGGCTTGAATCCAATTTTTAAAATTATATTTTATTGTAATTGTAATGGTATTGCAAGTGGGCTAAGCTCCAGAAGAGATTAGCAGAGTTCTAAGAGAGGAGACACCTTCATCCAGCTTTCTGTCATTGACCTGCTAATTCTGTGACTCAGGGTAAGGGCCAGGAGTGGTCAGCTCAGGAATTTGGTTCTCATTGACCAAAAGAGTCTTGTCTCCGGAGTTTGGTCCTGGGACTATCCTGAGGCCAGAAGCTCTCTGAGGAGTGCTCTATTCAGAATCAGACAGCTTAGATTAGGTGAGGGAATTTCCTGAGGCAGACTCCAGAACCAGAAATTTTAGGATTATCTATTTGTTGTTAGAACAGAAGCCCCCCTAAAATCAGGGGACCTCAAAATCACTGCTGTCTCCCCTAGAAGCTATATTACACCTGTGTCCATTACACATATGCAAATATGTTCATGGATGTGAATGTGCCCACTTACATGCATATGTATATGTGCAGATACAGAAGACATATAGTTAAAGGAATAGAGCTTCAGAACTAGGAATATTACTAGAAAGATGCATAGCGATGCATTAATTTTGTAACCCCGAGTTAAGTCTCTGATATTAGTGCTATAGACAGAGGTGTCAGTGAGCTACGCTGGTAAAGGTGACTTCTTTGTATGTGGAAATGATTTTGGTTTTTGTTGTTTATTAGGCTTGTGATAAAAAATATAGAGAGCACTGACTCCAGTCAGAGGTTGCTGAGTTGTTTCAGTTGTGTTTCACCCCACTTGGAGTTCTTGGCGAAGAGCCTGCGGTGGTTTGCTGTTTTCTTCTCCAGCTCATTTAACAAATGAGAAAACTGAGGCAGGGTAAAATGCCTCCGTAACACATCTAGCCTGTGTCTGAAGTCAGCTTTGCCTAAAGTCTCCCTGACTCCCCGGCCGGGGCTCTGTTCACTGTGCTACCTCACTGCCGTTTTGAGTCAGAGGACCTGAGTTCAGAGAACACCTCTCCCAGCTTTAACCTGTGTGATCTTAGATAGGCCCGTCAGTCAACAAGCATGTATTAAGCTTTTATAAGAAGCTGGACAGCATGCTAAGGGATGGAGAGAGGGAAGAAGGTGAAAACATAGTCCTTGCCCTCCGATGCTCACATTCTAATCGAGTAGGTGACATGAAAATAATTAGGTCTGTATAAGATATATACAGTGCAAATAACAATTCCTCAAATTTACATAGCGGCTGGGGTGACTCGGTGGTACAATGAATAGAGTGCCAACCCTGGAGTCAGAAAGACTCATCTTGAGTTCAAACCTGCCTCAGAAACTTACTAGCTGTGTGATAATGGGCATATCACCCAACTCTGTTTGCCTCAGTTCCTCATCTGTAAAATGAGCTGGGAAAGGAAACTGCAAACCCCTCGGGTATCTTTCCTTTAAAAAAGCCCAAATGGGGTCATGAGGAGTTGGATATGACTGAAAAGACTAAATAACAAAAGCAGAGCACCTACTATGTGCCAGGCACAGAAGGTGATGATACCTTCAAAACTAAGTAATCTTTCTGTGTCTCAGTTTCTTTGATTGAGTAGGTTGGCCTAAGTAGCTCTTGCTATCTCTTGTAGTTCTCTATCTCTGATCATAAAATCTCACAGTCTTCAGAGGCAGCTATTTATAGCTCAGTTTGTCTCAGTTTCTTCATCTGTGAAATAAGCTGGGGAAAGAAATGGCAAATCACTCTAGTATCTTTACCAAATGGGGTCTTGAAGAATTGGACATGACTGAAACAACTGAATGATAAAAATGCTTTTATGTGGATCATTAACTTGGATAAAGTTTTAGATGGCATCTTTATCAAATATGTAGGTAATGCAAAACTAAAAGTGAGAATTAACATATTTCATCACTAAGTCAGGATTCAAAAAGATCTCACTAAATTAGGATATAGGGTCAAATATAATAAGTTTAAATTTAAAATCATTAAATAGAAAGTTTCATCCTTTCAACCCAATAAACTTTATAGGCACATGATGAAACAGGCTTGGGTAGATAGTAATTTACTTGAAAATTTTCTAGGCATTTTAGCAGACCATAAACTCAATATGAATCAACAATTTATTGTGATGACAGCCAAAAAAAAAAAAGGCTAATTTGATGTTAGATTGCCTTAAGAGAGTGAAGCATTCAGAAAGATATAATAATAAATAATAACTAGAGCTAGAGCAGACCTCATAGACCATCTAGTCCAACATAACACATCAGCAAGAAAACCATGGTTTAAGTGACTTGTCTAAAGTAACAAAGGAAATTTGTGTCCAAGGTGGAATTTGAATCCACATCCTCTAAACGTAAGACTTTTCCCCCTGTACCAGTTCAGATGTTAACTCTTCCCCAAATTCCTCACTAGAAAATAATTTTTCCCTATGCAAATTCTCTTAGAACACTTTAATCTTTATCTCTCTTTGCCCTTATTATATTTCGTCTAGTATCACATTTATTTGTTTACATTCCCTATCTTAACTGTTTAATCTATAAAATCAAGAGTGGAACTTCTATTTCATTATCTAACACCTAGTTGAATATCTTATTCTTAAGAAGTTTATAATAAAAATTCTTGGACATTATTGAAGTAAAGACAAACCCTAGTGTAATGTCATTAAATTGTTCAGATAGACAATTAGACAAAACAATGTAATCAAAGACAATTTGTTTCATAAGATCAGTGCTATAAGAATTTAAATTGGATGATTTCAATTTAGTGAATTTTGGAGGAACATTACAGGAGGCTTTCATAATGCTGTTATAGTAACTCTTCTGGGCTTATTCTTCCAATCCCTTTCTCCAGAGGACAAGTAGATACGCCTTTCCTAAGGACCTATAGATAACTCTGAAGGTTTGCAATTTGTAGTGTTATCATTCATGAGTCTCCATCCAATGTACTCCTCCAATAGTTATCAATTGATTAATGTTAATGAACTTTTATAAAAGGGAATTAATTGAGAAGATATAGAAGTCACATTACAGGGGTCCTCAAATTTTTTAAATAGGGGGCCAATTCACTGTCCCTCAGACTGTTGGAGGGCCGGACTATAGTAAAAAACAAAAACTTTGTTTTGTGGGCCTTTAAATAAATAAACTTCATAGTCCTGGGTGAGGGGGATAATAATCCTTAGCTGCCACATCTGGCCCGCAGGCTGTAGTTTGAGGATGAGTATATAAAACATCCCCAAAGGGAAGATCACTCTCCCCTCTATACATACTTGTCACAAGTAGCTTCAAACTTAAAGCATAAAGATAGTGAGACAATCCTCCCCCTTATCCTATGAGCTGGCAATCCATAAGGATCTCACAGAAAGGAAACAACCTTTGCTGGCTTGAAAACTGGCAGAAAAGAACATTTATGAACTATGTGCAACTAAATAGTTGAGTGATCTTGAATAGATATTATTAGTATGTGAACATTCAAAAAAGCAAATGTTAACACAAAGAAACTGGTCTGACTTGTAAGAAAACATCACCAAATGAACTAAAATACTACAAAGCAGTACTACAACTTTTTTTTAAAGAACAAAAATGCTTATTTTCTCTAGTATTCTGGAAGCTAGGGTGTATATTAATGAAAGTTCCAGATATGCAATTTCTCCTCACAAATACAAAGGACCCAAGTTGAACCTTCCACATGCAGCATCTCACCCAAACTACTTCCCCAATTCTTGCTTTAAAATTCAGTTCCAGAAGACAGATGACTACTTTTCTCTTTAGGATTCTTTGATTTCTAACACTGTAACCTCTGACAAACATTACAAAATGTTTTTTGATTAATTCTGCATTAATCTATATGTGTGTGTGGGGGGAAAATTATAATTTTCATCTGTACGTGAGGTACTATATAAGATCTATTTTCAAATTGACTATTTTGAAATCTTTTGTTCATATGTAGCAGTAGGGGAAGCAATCAAAAGAAAATGCTTAAGTTTTTCTAGGACCTCCTAGAACTATTCTGGGTTGGGGATATGGACAATGAGTTTAAGAAGTGCTGCAGAATGATTTAATAAAAATAATTTTGGTGGAGGGGGGATACAAGGGGAAGAAAAAGTGTAATGAGTGATGTCCCAGTCCTTAGATTAGATTAATATTTACTATGTGTAATATACAGCACATGTACAATATTCTTTGCCTACTGCCACATCAAGTTACAAAACTTCTGAAGTCAGTTTTCAGCCATCAGTGATTGATATAGCTAATGCTATATAAGGAAAAGTCTTTGGGTTGGCTGAGTTGTAAGGATTAACTCAGTAGAGGCCAAACTAGAACTGCATGTGCTTAATAAAGTTTTAAATAATCTCCTTTCCTCCCTCTCTCCTTCCTTTCTTCCTTCCTTCATCTTTCCTTCCCTCTTCCTTCCCTCCCTCTCTCTCTTCCTTCCTTCCCTCCCTCCCTCCCTCCCTCCTTCCTTCATCTTTTCCTCCCTCCTTTCTTCCTCCCTCTCTTCCTTCCTTCCTTCCTTCCATCCCTCCCTCCCTCCTTCCTTTTCCTTTCTTTCCTTCCTTCCTTCCTTTCTTCTCTCCTTTCCTCCTTTCATCCCTCTTTCTCTCCCTCTCTCCCTTCTTCCTTCCTCCCTCCCTTCTTCCTTCCTCCCTACCTTCCTTCCTTCCCCCTCCCTTCTTGCCTCCTTCCTTCCCCCTCCTTTCCTCCCTTCCTCCTTTCCTTCCCAGTGTTCAAGTGAAAAGGATTGCTATGAGCTTCAGGTAGGAGTAGGACAGCAGAGCTTGTCATCATTGTCCCTGACAGCTTGGCGCTTCCCTTTCTATTGTGTTTCTTCCTTCCTGATCTTAGGTGAATGATTATCCAAAAACAGAATGGACCAGGTTACAAGAGCTTCACGAGGCTGGAAGAGCTACAAAAGGTCCCCTCAGCAATCAGCGTCGATAACGAGACAACCAGAGGCCAATAGCAGCACTAGATGAGTCCAGCGAGGAGCCTTGAAGCAGCCAAATGCCCTGCTTGACCTAGCCCAGAAGTGGATTGACCTTTAAGCCAAGACATTGAGTCATAATAGAAGCTATTCCAGCTACGCAAGGGAGTGACTTGTCCATTGGTGAGCCCTCACCCCAAAGAAACCTCGGTGGGGACTCCTAGAAGAGCGCACAGGACCCCCGGGGCAGGAGTTGAGAGGTACTCCTTGGCACCATGTGTTCTCTAAACTGTTTTTAAATTTTAGTTCATTCTTCCCAGGGAACTTGTGCATAGATCAGAGGAGAGTGTTATCTCGCGGTTTGGGGATTGTTTTGTTTCCACTGTTCTCGCTATCCCTTCTCAGTAAATACCCTTTTGTAAAAGAATACTTTGATATCAGCTGTTTGATGGATATTGGGGAGAAGTTAGATGGCTAATTGATACTGATTAATTGATACAAATATAAGCAACAGTTATAGAAAGCCTGGCCCCTTAGGGTTACCCAGATATAAAACCTTAAGGGGAGAAGTAGTCCACAGCCCTCCATGGATCCAAACTGCCACTATGAGTGGTGGTTGGGAGAATAGTCCTAAAGGAAGTGCTACCATTTATCAGTAACAATTGGTCCCAGTGGCATTATGTGGGGCCAACATATAATGAAAAGTGGGAGAGAAAAGGAGAATGCAAATTATGTGTAAATGTTGCTAACAACTATGGGAAAAGTACATTTGTAGAATTATAAGGATTAAGAGAGGTCATAGAATTTTTTGTTCTTTTGATGTAGTTTACTAGTGTAAACTTGATTGAATACACAATAAAAAAGGAAAAATATACAGAGGGTGATGGTGAAATGTTACACCTTAAATCATGTGCTAGGCTATTCCTGCATTATTTTTATTACAAAATAAATATTGATTACTAAAACACATGCATGTTATTGAAATAGTATTACTTGTTTTATACATCTCATGGTACCTAAAACATGGCTGTCGAGGGAGAGTCAATGCTGGGAAGGAGGCCAGATCCTGTTCATAGCCCATCTCTTCCCTTATTCACTCACATGTGTCCTTGTCTGCAGGGGTATGTGCAAAGAGGTGGGGCAAGGCAGGGGTAAACTAATGTCTGTGTCTGCTTCATAGACATAGATCTGTGGCATCATCTTTTTAGCATCAGCTCACAAGCCATCTTTTCCCATATTCCCTTTCTCTCCAAGTCAGCACTCCTGCTCTGCCTAACGGTACATAGTGGGCAGCCAGTAGTAACTGCATTATCCCTACACAAGTGGCTGTGGGGAAGGTTGTCTTAAGGATGCCTGTGAGTGTGATGACATAGTTAAACATAAAGGTTATTCCAGGTAAAATCTCATTATAAAGAAGGTTTCTATACAGCATGGCTATGTTAGATAGCCTGCTAGCTTGCTGCACAGGCAGCCAGCTGGTGCAGTAGATAGAGGGCTGCTCCAAAAAATAGGAAGACTTGAATTCAAATCTTATCTAAAACACTAAAGGTTTGACCTGAACATGTTATTCCATTTTCTCAGTTTCAGTTTCCTTATCTGTAAAATGAAAGTAATAATAACTCACTGGATTGTAGTGAGAATCAAATGCGTTTTACATAAATACCAGTCATTGTTATTATTATGATTATTATAATGATACTCTAGAAAGGTATCAAGCCAGGAAATGTAGTCTTTGCAAAATACTCATTGTCTTGTTGCTAAAGGGAGACAGTATGGCATAATATATTGGTCTCCAGAATTGAATTCCTCCAAGAGGAATTGGAGGGTAGAAAGATAGAGTGGGAAGATGGGTCCTGTCCTACTCTCCCTTCCATCCCAGTTGGAGAATTTGTCTCTCACAGAACCACAATCCCTCAGCATTCTCCCAGTTTGATAGTTCCTTCCTTGTTTAAGCTCCCAGCTTTCTCCATTCTGAACCTGCTTTAGGACTTAAGGACAGTTATAATCTACCTTCTACCTGGGATCCCACAACAGCAACCGTGTGGTTACTGATTTACTGGGAAAATTCACTCCATCCCTTGATGGCCACCGCACTTCTATGGGACTTTTCCTGCACTCTGAGGGCTCCCTCTGTGCTCTGGATTAATGACTGGTGAACAAAAACCCATTCTGCTTCTTTTTGTTTTGTTCTGAATGAGTTGCACAGTGAGACCAGGCATTGGTTGAATTGTGTTCTGCATTATGGATCTCATTATATTACCCAAGTTTGGACTCTGCTGGCTTATTAGCTAAAATCAGGAAAACCAGATTTTCCATCATATTCCATCTCCTGCACTTGTAAGCTAGAACTACAAGCAAGTTACTTATTTTCTCAATTTACCCCTTAAAACATTGTCCAAGCTGTCCATCTGTGTGTAGACAGCATTCCCACACCTAGGAATTTTGATTCATTCATTGTAACAAAAATTTATTATAACACCAAAAAGGTTTGTATATTCCATGGATGTCAAAATCGCACCTCCCATATTTCTGTATCACCTGTCTTGGATCTTCCTCCTAGTTCCTGGTACTTAGCTCCAACAGCACAAGCTTCCATAGTCTGAAATTTGCTTAGTAAAGCAGAGGATGTAACAGCTCCAAGTCTTGGTATTTTTCTTCCCCGATACTAGTACTCAGTTCTGTCCAAGATTGTGTACTTTCCATTAGGTCCTGCTTGGCTTTCCAGAAATAAGCATGACTTCAGGAAGACAGCTGGGGGAACATAATGGGCAGTTTCCTTTTAGACATTTAAGACATGTGTAGAATTCCTATCAAAGGGTGTTGGGAATTAAAAATGAGCAATTTTTGAATCCTAAACTAAAAGTCTAAAGAAAGGGAAGAGGGAAGACCAAGTGATTCTTACCTTCCCTATTTATTTTGTAATGAATCTGAACTGGATCTCAGAAATGGCAAAGGGGACAATATGTTAATAATACTCACAGTCCCCCCATTTTTAACTATACTCCAGACTGCCCAGGTGTGATGTGTTTACATTGGATGCCATGGGACCTTGGTCTTCATGGATAACTAGGTGGCACAGTGATGGAGTTCTGGTCTATGTGTCTAGAAAAAACCTGAGTTTTGGAGTCGTGTCTCAGACAATCACCTACTCACCACAGGACTCTGGGCAAATAATTTCATTTCTCTCAGCCTCAATTTTCTCAAGTGTAAATGAATTATATAAAGGCTACAATTACCATTCAGGTAATTCAGGTGAGGGAGAAGAAAGGGCACACATGATCTTACTTAACACTTGTGCAGCCTGCAAGTAGGCAGGCAGTTGGCTGAGTAATACATAGAATGCTCAGCCTGGAATCAGAAGGACTGATTCATATAACCTCTGAGACTTCCTAGCTATGTGATCCTGGGAAAGTCACTAGTAACCTTTATTTGCCAGAATTTCCCTAGCTGTAAAACGGGGATAATAAAAACACTTACCTTGCAGAGTTGTCAGGAAACTCAAATGAGATAATATTTACAAAGTGCTCGGTTAGCACCAATAATATTTATAAAGTGCTTGGTTAGCACCAATAATATTTATAAAGTGCTTGATTAGCACCATACCTGGCACATATGAGGCAAAGTGTAAATGCTTATTCCCTTCCCTGTGGGTGGCAAGGACAATTTGAATCCCTCTAACCTTGGTTGTATCCCAGTTGAGTTCAATATGTATTTATTATGAATTTACTGTTGCTGGGAGAGATAAAACATTGAGATAAGATGTAGCCCTTGATCTTTTGGAATTTGACACCTAGTAAGGGAATAAGTCACATATAGATAATTAACACAGAACAATCAAGACCAGTAGAAAGGTGGAAAACAAAGTACATGGGAGGAAGGTGATTAGGAAAGGCTTTATGAAAAAGGTGGCAAACATAAAAAATGACAACATAAAGTGTGGGCTATGCTGAACATTTTCCCCTTTTAAACACACTCCTTATATTACGTCAGCAACATAAATGACATTTGGCCCAAGAAAATTCTGATGCTATAAGGGCAAAGTCTTCCTCACTTCTTTATATCTCCTGTATAAAGCACTATGCCTGCCAAGCTTAATAAATGCTTGTTGACTGACTGAATGCAACTAAGATTGTCAGTGTACTACTAGATTTAGCCCAATATATTGGCTGGTCCCTTTCTCAAATACCAATTAAATTAAAAAAAAAAAATCAAAACTATGTCAAGCTTTTTTCCCCTCCTCCCAATCTTTTATGTTTGAAAAACAGATTTTTTTAATTGTATTAAAAATAAGAGATCATAGCAGAAATGTTTCCACAAAAAGAACTTTTCATGGAGGTCATTAATACTTCAAAAGATCTTTGCTTTCCTCGGTGAAATATGCCTTCATGCTTTTGAAGATCATGCCTTGATAATTGTTTTCATGAAGTCCTGTGTCAAAAAAAAGGAGAAAAACAGAGAAAGAATGAAGGAAAGAGAGGGGAGAATGAAGGAGGAATGAAGGAAGGAAAGAAGGAATGAAAGAAGGGAGGAAGAAGGGAGGGAAGGAAAAAAGAAAAAAAGAAAGGACAAAAAAGTTACCTGGTTAACAACTTTTTGATAAAGAGACTTACTTAGATATAGTACAAGACAAGAGCCTTGTACTATAAACATACAGGTTGCATTAGGTCCGTACCCAAATCCATTTTAATAGGACCGGAATGAATCAATCAACATGTGTTTATTAAGCAATCCTTTACTATATATCATGTACTAAGATCTGAAGATAACAAAGAAAGGCAAAAAATAATCTCTACCCTTAAGAACCTTACATTCCAGTGTGGGAATTAACACATATATAAATAGACACATGCTAGACCGAGACTAAACAGATGGCAGGTGACCTTGAATAAAAACTTGAAAAGCTTGAGAGAACAAGGGAAGGTCTTCTAAATAAAGTAGTGCTTGTGCTGAGTGTTGAGGGAAGTCAGGTAGATCAAGAGGTGTCAGATGTTGGACATTGTCAGTATGAAAACCCAGAGGTGGAAGATGATGGAGTATCTTGTGAAAACAACAAATAGGCCAGTTTAGAGGGATTTTAGAGGGAATCACAGAGTGAGTATTTGAAAGTAATGTGTAAGAGTGGAAAGGGAACGACTTCTGGGAGCTACAATGGTAGAGTAGCAGGAAATTGTCATAATTCTCCCATATTTACCTCAAAATAAGCATAAAATAGCACCTTAAACAAATCCTTGAACAGCAGAGCCAGCAAAAAGGAGTGAAATCTTTTAATCCAAGAAACATGGAAGGTCATCAGGAAAGGTCTGCCTGGATTTGGGTAAAAGGAGAGAGCAGTCCAGGACAGAACGCATTCCACCAAGCCAGCAGCAAATCCTGCCTCAGCAAAAAAGTAAGAGATCCTGAGCCCCAGTGCAGTGGAGAAAGCAAACAGCAATGCTAGGACCTTATGTGCCTCAGGATAGTCAGAGAATTGGGCAGATGCCAGCTCTGAGAACCACCATGTGCTTTAGTGTGGACCCAGGCAAACAACTAGATGCAAATCCTACAGTTGCCTAAGCAAATGGCAGACACCAGCTCTGGGATAGCACACGTAATACAGCAAAACTGGGCCAACTGGCAGCCCCCAGCTCCAGGCTCCCCCATTTGTTTCAGCAGCATGGCCCTGTGCAAACAGGTAGCTATTAGCCCTCGGGCTAGGAAAGAGACAGAAGCCATTGCAGGAACATCCCACTGACCTCAGCACGTATCAGACAACAGCACTGGGGCTTTGGCTCACCACCAGATAAGCTGCCAGACCTCTCCTGCCTCCAGCAGCTACTCCCCACTCCACACCCTCAGTGCAGCACGAAACACCAGCCTCCCTCATAAGCCTTGGCAACATCAGTGCAGCTCCAGGTAAACAGGCAGGGCCTGAAGCCCCAGGGACAAGAAGCCCCAGACAGTGTCCTTTCCACTCCAAAAGCAGAGCACAAATTTAAAAGAAAGGGAAAACGATGAGCAAAATAACAATAACAACAAAAGAATCTGACACTAGAAAGTTTTATGGTGACAGGGAAGACCAAGACACAAACTCAGAAGGGAACACCTATGGCAAAATCTCAAACAAGAGAAGTGGTCTCAAGCCCCAAAAGAACACACTGAAGAGCTCAAAAAGAAGCTTAAAAATTGAATAAGAGAGGTAGAAGGAAAATTAGAAAAAGATATTAGAGTGTGCAATAAGATTATGGAAAAAAAAGAGTCAGTAACTCGAAAAAGAAAACACTGTTTAAAAAGCAAAATTGGCCAAATGGAAAAGGAAGCACAAAAGCTAATTTGGGGGGGAGGGGAAAGAAACTATAAGGTTAGAATTGGAAGCTAATGCCTCTGTGAGACATCAAGAATCAATCAAACAAATCTAAAACAATGAAAAAATAGTAGAAAATGTAAAATACTTCTTTGGAAAAATAATCGACCTGTTTAAATAGATCTGAAGAAACAATATCAGAATCACTGAACTACCTGAAAATCAAAATAAAAAGAAGGATCTGAACAGATCTTTCCAAAAATTATTTTTAAAAAAACTGCCTTGATATCCTGGAACCACAGGGCAAAATAGGCATTTAAAGAATCCACTGATCATCTCAGGAAAGAGATCCCCCAAATTAAATTCCTACAAATCTTATAGCCAAATTTCAGAATTATCAGAGAAAAAATACTGCAGTGGCCAGAAAAAACAATTCAAATATTAGATAGCTTTAATGAGAATTACACAGGACTTGGCAGCTGCAACATTCAAGGACCAGAAGTCATGGGACATGATATTCTAGAAGACAAAGGAGTTAAGACTACACCAAATAAATCATCTCCCTGGTAAAATTAAGCAATTTCCTTCAGGGGAAAAAATACAGTCATTTAATGAACTAATAAAATTTCAAGCTTCATAAAGAGAAAATCCAGAATTAAACAAGAAATTTGTTCTCTCATATAAAGATCCAAGAAAAGTATAAGCAGGTAAAAAGGAAAAAGAAAATATTAGGGATTCAATAGAGCTAAACTGTTTACATCCCTAAATGGGGGATGATGATAATTGTAATTCTTAAATTCTTAAAAATTGTACCATTAGTATTATACCTAGAAGAAATATATATAATTAGAGTGTACAAGCATAAGGTGAATTTGAGGGAATGACATAAAAAATACATAAGGAATTAATAATTTTAAAAAATTAAGGAGCACATTGGATGCAGAAGAAAGGGAGAGGTAGAAGTAGATTATTTCACATGAAGAGGCATGAAAGACTGAGGTGCAAAAGACCTATTATAGTGGACGGAAAGATGGCAGGGCAGTTGTTGGGCATCAATTGAATCTTATTCTCATTAGTATTGGTTCAAAGAGGGAATAATATACACAACCAATGAATATGCAAATCTATCTTACTCCACAAGGAAGTAGGAGGGGAGAAGATTAAGTAAAGGAAGGAGGGCAAATAGAGAAGGTGATAGACAAGCAAAACACTGGTGAGGAGGGAAAGGATAAAAGGAGAGAGAAAAGTATAAACAGGAATGAAAATAGAATGAAGGGAAATACACAGTTAGAAATTATAATTGAATGGGAATGGGATCAAAAAAGTGGATCAAAAACCAGAATCCTACAATATGTTGCATAGAAGAAACACACTGAAAGCAGAGACACATACACATAGAGTAAAGGGGCCAGAGCAGAATCTATTATACTTGAGCTGAAGTTTAAAAAATAAAAAACAAAAAAAAAAGCAGGGATTGTGATCCTGCTCTCAGATAAAATAAAAGTAAAAATAGAACTAATTAAAAGAGATAAGGAAAGAAACTACTTTTTGCTAAAAAGGTCCCATAGAAAATGAAGTAGTTTCAATACTAAATATATATTCACCAACTGGTATAGCATCCAAATTCTTAAAAAAGAAGATAAATGAATTATAAGAAGAAATAAACAGTAAAACTATATTAGTGAGAGATCTCAACTGTTGATGGATTCAATTAAAAACAAGAAAGTAACTAAAGAGGAAAATAAAATAGAAGTTAGATCTGACAGATCTTTTGAAAAAAGTGAGTGGGAATAGAAAGGAATATATGTTTTTCATCAGCAGCACATGGCACCTATATAAAAATTGACTATGTATGATATGGCATAAAAGCCTCAAAATCAAATTTAGAAAGGCAGAAAAGTTAAATGTTTTCTTTTTGGATGATAATGCAAGAAAAATTAATTTAACAAAGAGCACTGGAAACATAGATTAAAAATTAATTGGAAACTAAATGTCCTAATTCTATAGAATAAGTGGCCCAAAGTACAAATATAGAAACAATAAATTCATTAAAGAGAAAGATAAAATGAGACAACATGTCAAAATTTATGGGATGCAACCAAAACTTAGGGGAAAATTTATTTTTACATCAATAAAATAGAAAAATAACAGATTAATGAATTGGGCATGCAACTGAAAAAAATTAGAAAAAGAACAAATTAAAAATCCCAAATTTAGCCCCAAATTGGAAATCCTGAAAATCAAAGGTAAGATTAATAAAATTAAAAGTAAAAAAAAAAAAAAAAAAAAGCAAAGAACTATAGAACTAATAAATAAAATTAAGAACTGGTTTTATAAACACCAACAGCAGCAAAAGAAAATGATAGCTAAACCTTTGGTTAAAGGATTAAAAAAAAGAAAGAAGAGTATTAAAAATGAAAAGGGTGAAATCACCACCAATGAAGAAGAAATTAAAGCAATCATTAGGAAATATTTTACCCACTTAAATGTCAATAAATCTGACAATCTGATAAAAATTAATGAATATTAAAAATATATAAATTACCCAGATTAAGTCAGGAAATAGAATGTCTTTTCTTATGTCACAAATGTGGTACTGATACCAGGAAGAGCTAAAATAGAGAAAGAAAATTATAGACCAATTTCCTTAATATCAATGCTAACATTTTGAACAAACTACTGGCAAAACAATTATGGCAATACACCATAAGGATTCTACACTATGACCAGGTGGGATTTATACAAGGAATGTAGGGTTTTTTCAGTATTAGGAAAACCATCAACATAATTGATGATATCAACAATAAAATCATCAGAAATCATAAGATTATCTCAATAGATGCTGAGAAAGCTTTTGACAAAAAATAGCACCCATTCCTATTAAAAACAATAGATAGCATAGGAATAGAGGGAGTGCTCCTTAAAATGATAGGCAGTATCTATCTAAAACTATCAGCAAGCATTATCTGTGATGGGGATAAACTAGAAGCCTTCCTAAGGTCAGGGATGAAGCAAGAATGTCCCTTATCGCCACTATTATTCAATAGAGTACTGGGAATGTACTAGAAATTCAACATAGCACTAGAAAAAGAAACTAAAGGAATTAGATTAGGCAAGGAAGAAACAAAATTATCACTCTTTGCAAATGATATAAGGTTATACTTAGAGAACTCTAAAGAATCAATTTAAAAACTACTTGAAATAATTAACAACATTAACAAAGTTTCAGGATATAAGGTAAATTTATGTAAACCTTTAGTATGTCTTTATATAACTAATAAAATCCAGCAGCAAGAGATAGAAAAATTCCATTTTCATTATATTGTTTACAACATAATGTAAACAATATAAATACTTAGGAGCCTATCTGCCAAAGCAAATCTTAATTAAAAGAACATAATCACACAAAACATTTTTCACTGAATAAAATCAGAGCTAAACAACTGGAAAAATATCACTTGCTCATGAGAAGAGCAAAGTCATAAATAATATATGAAGTAATAAAAATGACATTTTTGCCTAAATCAATTTACTTATTCAGTGCCATACTAATTAAACTACTAAAAAAAAGTGTTTTATAGAGCCAGAAAAATTAATACCAAAATTCATCTAGAAAAATAAAAAGTCAAGAATATCAAGGAAGTTAATGGAAAAAAAAAATACAAAGGAAGATGGCCTAGCAATACAGGATCTCAAATTATATTATAAAGTGGTAATAATCAAAATTGCCTGGTACTAGCTAAGAAATAGAGTGTTGGATGAGTGGAATAGATTAGGTTCACAAGACATAGTAGTCAAAGACCATAGTAACTTACTGTTTGAAAAACCTAAAGACCTCAAGAACTTTGGGATAAGTACTCTTTTTTTTTTTTTTTTTTGACAAAAACTGGTGGGATAACTGGAAAGCAATAGGTCACAAACTAGATATAGACCAACATCTCACACAATATACCAAGATAAGGTCAAAAGGGGTTTATAATTTAGATATAAAGGTATGATTTTATAAACAAATTATAAAAGCAAGCACTAGTCTACCTATCAGATATATGCAAAAGGAAATGATTCATAACCAGAGAGAGAGCATTATGAAATACAGAAAGATAATTTTGATTATATTAAGTTAAAAAACTTTTGTACAAAAAAATGCACCCAAGGTTAGAAGGAAAGCAGAAATCTGGGAAATAATTTTTGCAGCAAATGTTTCTGATAAAGATTTCATTTCTCAACTATATGGAGAACTGAATCAAATTTATAGGAATACAAGCTATTCCCTGATTGATAAATGGTCAAAGGATATGAATAGGCAGTTTTCATATGAAGAAATCAAAGCTATCTATAGGCACAGGAAAAAAGTGCTCTAAATAATTTTTATTAGAGAAATGAAAACTAAAACAACTGAAGTACTACCTCATACCTATCAGATTGGCTACTATGACAAAAAAGGAAAATGATACATGTTAGAGAAAATATGGGAATATTGGGATTCTAATGTACTGTTGGTGGAGTTGGGAACTGATCCAGCCATTTTGGAGAGCAATTTGGACCTATACCCCAAGAGAAACTAAACTCTGCATCTAATCCAGTAATACCATTATTCAGTCTGCATCATTCAAAAGGGTAAACTATCTATATGGGCAAAAATATTTATAGCAGTCCTTTTCATGGTGGCAAAATATTGGAAATTGAGGGGATACCCATCAATTGGGGAATGACTGAACAAACTATGGTATATGAACGTAATGGAGTACTACTGTGCAATAAGAAAGAATAAGCAGGCAGATTTCAGGAAAACCTGGAAAGACTTATATGAACTGATGTCAAACGAAGTGAAGCAGAACCAGAAAAACATTGTACACAGTAGCAGCAATGTTGTGTGATGATTAATTATGAATGATTTAGCTCTTCTTAGCAGCACAATGATCTAAGACAAGTACAAAGGACTCATGATGGAAAATACTATTCACATTCAAATAAAGGGATGATGGAGCCTGAATGCAGATGAAAACATACTTTTTCCCCAGTTACTTTATCTTTTGCAGCTTTTTTTTTCTTTTGATCCGTTTCTTTCACAACTGTGACTAATATGGTGGAAATATGTTTTATATAATTGCACATATATAATCTATATCCAATTGCCTAACATTGATAAAGAGGGAAGGAGAAGGAAGGAAGGAGGAAGAATAATTTGGGACTCAAAATTTGTAAAAATGAATGTCAAAAATTGTCTTGACATATAATTGGGGGAAGATGCTACTTAAAAAAAAAGAATGGGAAGGATCAAGGTTGTGAAGAGCTTTTGGATACCAAAAAACTTCATTTTTATTCTGAGTTAATGCTTTTTAACTGGAATATATTGAGTAAGGAAATGACATGGTCACACCTGTGTTTTAGGAAAATTACTTTAGCAGCTCTATGGAAAAAGGACTGGAATGGTGAGAGACTTGAGGTAGGTAGATCAGTTAGAAATCTATTGTAATAGTCCTGGTAGAAGGTGAAAAAATGCTGAAGAAGGGTGATGGCTATGAGTGGAGAAAAGGGAGATAGTATGAGAGATGTGAAAATAGAAATGACCAAATCGGCAACTGATAGGAAAATTGGAATGAGAACATGTAAGGAATGAGGGATGATAAAGATGAACCCGAATTACTGGGAGACTGTTGTGTCCTCTGTGATAAGACAAACATTACTTCTATTTTCCCTCAACAGGAATTAGCTTTCTCTATCTGTGTACTGTGGGTTTCTGGCTCCCTTAATGCAGCTTTCTGGTCACCTAGGGGCATAAAAAGTGGAGTTAGTCCCAACTTCAATTTAGTAGTTGTCTAAAGACTGGCTACAAAAGTCACCCTCTCCTGCTGTTTTGACCAGACTCATTCCCATATAGAGATGAATTGGGGGTTGGGGGGGGGTGTCTATAGCAACTGGGTGCTACTGTTTCCTTGCTGCATATCCTTGCTGGGTTAGAGTGAATTAAACCTCCTTTTGTTAAATATTTAAAATTTTAAGAGAGTCTCATTTCATCCCAAAATTAAACCTGAACTAACAGGATGTTGGTTTTGAGTCCACACTTAACATCCTGATAATAATAGGAAAATTCAGGAAAATGGGAGATTTAGAGGGAAAGATAGTGAGTTGTGCTTTAAATGTTTTGAATGTGAGATGCTCATAGAGTATCTAGTTTGCATAGTTCAGTAGGCACTTTATGATGCAGAACAAACTCAGGAGAGAGACGAGGATTAGATGTAGACTTTGGAATTATCTCTTTAGACATGATCATTGAACCCGTGGGAGCTGATGAGATCTCAAATGAGATAGCCTTGGAGGAGGGAAGATCTAGTAAAGGAAATTGAAGAAATGTAGTCAAATAAGTAGGAGAAGGGGGAGAGAGAGAGAAGGAGAGGGTGAGAAAGGAAGGGAGAGGGAGAGAGGGGAAGTTAAGAGGGAGAGGGAGAGGGAAAAGGAAAAAAAGGGAGAGGGAGAGGGAAAGTAAGAAAGGGAAAGAGAGGGGGAAGGGGAGAGAGAGAGAGAGAGAGAAAGAAAAAGAATGAAAAAAGGAGGGAGAAAAGTATCACAAAAATCTAGAGAGAAGAGTGTGTAAGAGGAAATGATTAATATTGTGAGATCTTTCTGAGAGGTCAAAAAGGGTGAAATTGAGAAAAGGCCTTTGGAGAAAGCAGTTTAATGGATTGGTAAGGTTGAAGCCAATTTGCAGAAGGTTCAGAAGTGAGAAAGGAGAAAAAGTAGCTCCTGCATTTCTTTTTAGTTTAAACATGTACAGTCATTAAAAAAAAAAAAATTCCATTTTTGCCATGTTGTACAAAAAAAATCAGACCAAAAGGGAAATAAAAGAAAGAAAAAGCAAGCAAACTAACATACTATGCTTCAATCCATATTCGGTCTCAATATTTTTTCTCTGCATGCAGATGGAAAATACATCTCTTTGAAATACAGACTGAGTAGTGTTATTGCTGGATCAAAGGGTATGCAGAGTTTGGTTGCTCTTGGGGTATAGTTCCAAATTGCTCTCCAGAATGGTTGGATCGGTTCTCAACTATACCAGCAGTATATTAGAATCTCAACTTTCCCACATCTACTCCAACATGTATCATTTTCCTTTTTAATCATAACAGCCAATCTAATAAATGTGAAATGGTACCTCACTTATTTTAATTTGCATTTCTCTACACAGATAGCATTTTTTCATCCCAAGTCAATTGGAATTACTTGAATCACTTTATGGTTGAGAAAAGCCAACCAAGTCCCTCATAATTGATCAACACATAATCTTTTTATTACTGTGCACAGTGTTCTCCTGATTCTGCTCACTTCACTTAGCATCAGTTCATGTAAGTCCAAGCTTCTCTGAAATCAGCCTGCTCATCACATTTTATAGAACTATAGTATTGCATTACATTCACGTACCATAATTTATTGAGCTGTTCCCCAGTTGTTGGGCATCCACTCAATTTCCAATTCCCTGCCAATTAGCTCCTGTTTTACTAAAATATCTTTGAACATCAAAGAATCATTTCCAAGTCATTTAAGGTATCACAAGAAGATTTTGGTGGAAATAGTCATACAGGAGGAAAATCTCCCTGAATATCTTAAATAAATTGTCTGTTTAGAACCCAAGATCCTGACATTGGATGGTGGGGAGAAAATTCTCTTTTTTTGAGTTTCATAATCTTAGGTAATGGAGGATACTCAGGAGCTTTCAGAGTGTGACAGCTGCCATCCAAAGCCAGGGGTAGTATCCCTCAAAGGAGCCAAGTGAAAATGAGCCCTCTCTTCCATCTCATGATGTGGCCATCTATTGTATGTATGGACAGGAGGAGGACAAGTCGGAGCCAGAGGAGGGCCGGGCTCTTCCCCCACCAGCACAATGACTTGTCCGTTATTGTGACGCAGGAAATGACATAATGCTGTAGAAACCAAAAGATTCCATTAGTCATGAAAATGAGCCACAAAGAGGACCTGTCAGTGCCCAGATGAATGGGAACATTTCTCAATGCCCCCAGTGATAGATAGTCCCACTGTTGATTAGCAGAATGGAAAATAAAACAACCTTTGGAGGACAAATAGAATCCAAAAGGGCAAATAATTGGATTCCAGTCAGTCACTGGGGTAGGTGTGTGTATCTCCTAAAGTGACTGATTCCAGACAGGGCTTCCTACCCATCTATCCCCGTTCCTTGCAACTCCTAACAGTTTTAAGGAGAGTGATCAAGGGCAAGGTTTGGTAATCATCTTGAACGTGTCTTTCCCTTTATGGAAAATAGACATAAAGAGTACAGATGTACACCTTGAGGTGTTGGAGGTGCATAGGAAAGGGCAAGAATGTAATTAAGAACACAGAATAGTGACTACTTTGTTCTGTGCTGAGCTTGTCTGTGTTTCATCCTCTCTGCCTTCTCTCATTTCTGAGAAAGGATGGAAAAGACTTAGGGTTTGAAAATTGGGGAACCTCAACTTCCAGAGCTATTTGGTAGTGATCTGGTAGTTTATTGATTAGCCCTAAGAGAGAAAACCTTGGGAGGGGTACAGAATGCTGGCCACAAGTGAAGGTGAGGAACGCCCAAGATCCTGGACCAGTCAACACATCAGTAAACATTTATTAAGCACCTACTATGTGCCTGGCACTGGGCTAAGTAGGGAGGAGACAGGAAGAGACAAAAAGTAGTAAAGTGCGAAGGAAAGACTAAATCTAAGGGCACTGGCTAGTGGGATGATCCTTTGTTCCAAAGAGCTTGGTACCCAAGACTGAGAATTTCTCGAGATGATGAGAGGACTCAGTAGCTAAGATGCTTAGAGAAAAAGAACCTAAGAAGAAACTTGGATTGGTTCTTCTACAAAGATTTCTGCCTTCATAAAAGAAGTTAAGAGGACTATGGACTTGAAATGAATAAATTATGGCAGCCTTTGCTACTTCCTCAAGGAAGACACAGAAAAAGATTTTAGCTGAGTCAGAAACTGAGGGAGGAAGGATAAGGAGAGAAGGCAAAAAAGCATTTATTAAGGGGCTTAGTATGTGCCAAGCTCAGGATCACACAGTCTAAGGACAGATTTGAACTGAGGTCTGCCTAATTCTAATCCTGGACCTCTATCCATTGTACCAGGGAGTATGGCAAAGTTGAGTCTCTAGGGGATTTTCCCCAGTAGAGCAGCATCTGACCAAGCAGTGCTTGTCATATGGAGACTATGAATGCAGTGAAGATCAAGTTTAGAAGGGGAGATGATTGGAAGTGTAACGCTGAAGAAACTGAGCAAGACAAGAGATTAGAGACCAATTCAACAGTTTATTAAATGGAGAGAGATACTGGGACCAATGGATCCCTGGTTGATCCCAGGGCTAGATGAGACTATCATCTCAAAGAGTCTAGCCCTGAGTATGGGGACAGCAAGCTTTTTATAGAATAACAAGAACAATGACATGATGGAGGTACCTAGGTGGGGATAATGTAATGGAGGGAGGTTACTGATATTCTAATGACATCTAAAATGGATAAAACTTTAATCTGTCAAACATTAAGAAGGAATGTCTATAAAACCTTTATCTCAAACATTAAGAGGGAAAGGTTATAACCTAAGGCAGAATAACTAAATAGGACAATTGGAGAAACTGGGTCACGACATTAAAAGGGAATTTTGGCATAACAGTAGGGCCTGTAAAATATCATCATTAGAAGTCATCAGACAGTCCCATGGTGTTGTGAACATGATTTGCCCTCCTATGTATATACCCTGGTCATATGTGTGACATGCTTCTTCATATATGCATTGTAAAATGTGTCCAGCCTGTTTGCCTTTGTTTCTTAACCGTAAAAATGAAGATAATAACAGCATCTAAATCCACTGTCATTGTGAGGATCAAATGAGAAAATATTTGTGAAGTACTTAGCACAAAATCTGGCACATAGTAGGTACTATATAAATGTTTATTCTCTTCCTTTCCCCACTCCCTTCCCTCTTTGCCCCCCTGCTGCTGTATTTATTCATCTATTTATTTGTTTGTTTTATTTACAAAATATATGTGTGGGTAATTTTTCAACACTGACCCTTGCAAAATCTTCTGTTTCAAATTTTCCCCTCCTTCCCCTCACCCCCTCCCCTAGATGGCAGATAATCTAATATATATGATAAAATATATGTTAAATCCAATATACATATATATATACATCCAATACATATATATATATATATATCCAATATACATATGTGTATATCCGATATGTGTATGTCCATGCAGTTATCTTGCTGCACAAGAAAAATTGGATCTAGAAAGAAAAAAAACAAACAAACCTGAGAAGGAAAACAAAAATGCAAACAAACCACATCAGAAAGAGTGAAAATGCTATGTTGTGATCACAGTCCTCTCCTTGGGTGCAGATGGCTCTCTTCATCTCTGAACAATTGGAACTGGTCTGAATCAATTCATTGTTGAAGAGAGCCACGTCCATCAGAACTGATCATATAGTCTTGCTGTTACTATGTACAATGATCTGGTTTTGCTCATTTCACTCAGCATCAGTTTGTGTAAGTCTTTCCGGGTCTCTCTGAAATCATCCTGTTGGTCATTTCTTACAGAACAATAATATTCCATTATATTCATATACCACAACTTATTCAGCCATTCTCCAATTGATGGGCATCCATCCAGTTTCCAGTTTCTAGCCACTACAAAAAGGGCTGCTACTGCTGTATTTATCTTCTTCTTCTTCTTCTCCTCCCCTTCCTCCTCCTCCTCTTCCTCTTCCTTCTTTCTTTTTCTTCTTCTTTTTCTTTTTTCTTCTCTTCTTCCTCTTCTCTTTCTTTTCTTCTTCTTCTTCTTTTTTTATTAAAACAAGGATAATTTTTCAGCAATGACCCTTACAAATCCTTGTGTTCCAAATTTTCCCCTCGTTCCCCCCACCCCCTCCCCTAGATGGCAAGTAATCCAATATATGTTAAACATGATAAAATATAGAGCACACGATTTCTTCTGAGTTTTCTGTGACTATTATGGTCTCTAGCAGGGGGTGGGGGGTAAGGTTGGAAGAGGGGAAGGGTTGAGGGAACTTAGCACATAGTAGCATAATGCCTGGCACATAGTAGGCTTAATAAATGTTTATTGATTGAAACCTGTGCATTTAGTTTCCTCCTTTTCCAGGAGCTGATAATTGTTTACTTGGAGCAGGAACACATAGATGGGAGTTACTTGTGTTCTCTCAGGTCAGAACCCAAAGACCTGGAAAACAAGATAGAGCAGCAGCTGGGCCATTGATAAGAGTTCTTGCAGAAGCAGATGGGTGGATGCTCACACACATGACCCTCAAGGGTAGTCAATGGATAATGCTTTGGAATTTCTATCTCCCTTGCAGAGGAGGGAGGATTTTTAATTCCTAGGCAGGCTGACCAGGCTTGGTAGTAAAAGGGGATTATTGGTAAGCAGTTCCTCCAACCTTACTCCCCACCCCCTTCTAGAGACCATAATAGTCACAGAAAACTCAGAAGAAATCGTGTGCTCTATATTTTAATCATGTTTAACATATATTGGATTACTTGCCATCTAGGGGAGGGGGTGGGGGGAACGAGGGGAAAATTTGGAACACAAGGGTTTGTAAGAGTCATTGTTGAAAAATTATCCTTGTTTTAATAAAGAAGAAGAAAAGAAGGAGAAGAGGAAGAAGAGAAGAAGAAAAAGAAAAAGAAGAGAACAGAAGGAAGAAGAAGAAGGAGGAAGAAGAAGGTAACATGTTTTCCTTTCCCTCAGAAGGTCTTTGTGATATTAAATAGGAACTCATTGAAATGTAGGGACTACTATTTAACTGCATGTTTGCTGTATCTGTTTATATTTATTGTATGTGTTTATGGAATCTTGTGATTCTTTTCTCTCTTCTGTATTTTCTCTGGGCTAAAATAAAGGCTGTCCTCCATGATGCTCTGAGTGCTTATATAGGAACTGAAGACTCAGTTAATCTCATATGAGAAAGCCTATACATGATCTATAACTAAGCTTTATTTTGGAGATTTCCCTAAAGTAATCTCATGAAAACATGATGTACCAAAAGAGAAAATGACTCTTGTGGGTGAGAATCTCAGAACTGTAAGTCTAGCATCATTGCAGGGTTTTGTACTTTTTTTTTTTTTTTTCAATCATGTCTGACTCTTCGTGATCCTATTGGGATCTTCTTGGCAAGAATATTGGAGTGGTTTGCCATGGCCTTTTCCAGCTCATTTTATATGAGAAACTGAGGCAAAAAGGTGTTAAATGACTTGCTAAATTTCACAAAACTACTAAATGTCCAAAGTCAGATTTGAACTCAAGAAGATGAGTCTTCTTGACTCCAGGTCTATCCACTGTACCACTTAACTGCCCTGATCTTTAAGGTTACAACTGCATTAAAATGACAATTAACTTAAGGCTTCCTGTGTTAATATTTTGAGGCTAAAGTTTACTTATCAGTGACCAAGTCAATCCCTTTGATGCTGAAGAACTTTGCCCATCCCACCAGCCCAGCCAGGGTCAGAACCACCAGGAGCAGAATAGTGGCTGTTTATCCTATGTAAGGTAGAGGGCAGGAGAAATTCTTTACCAACCTCATTACTTAGAATAGCGACACACTCCAGGCTTCAGGCTAGGAGCCCAAAGGCCCTGAGTCAGACCCAGGAGGCATTCTGCCATCAGGTAAGATGAAGGACTTCAACCTTCCAAGTATTCCCATTACTCTGGCCCTAATATGCCCTCCTGTGGACCTGTGGGTGGGAAAGAGGAAGTGGATAGCTTCCAGGGATTAGCAAAGGGACACTTGAGAACTAGCAAAGCCTATAGTCGCACTCAGTGAGATGAGGAACATTTTACTTGGTGAATTAAAGTAGAGAAAAACTTGGCAGCATTTATATTAAGGTAGAATTCAAACTGTAATAATGGTTGCCATTACTTTCCCTCTAAACCTGCTCTGATTTCTGATGTGGTTAATTGCACCATGTTCTCAATCCTAAAGTTTTGCCTCTTCCATTCTCATACCCAGTAGATTCCTAGGTCCTTGCAATTCTATTTTACTTCCTTTCCCCTTTATCCCCCCTGCCCAATCTTACATCTATCCCTTTCTATTCTTCTGCTATTACCTTAGTTCAGGCCTTCATTACTCTCCTCCTGACTACGGGGCAGCTAGGTGGTATAATGAATAAAATATTGGATATAAAACAAGAAGATCTGAGTCTAAATTGTAGTCTAGATTTTTATTAACTGTGTGATCCTGAGGAATCATTTAACTTTTCTCTGTCTCAATTTCCCCATATGTAAGGTGGGGCTAATAATAGCACCTTTCTCTCAGGATTCTTGTGAAGATCAATAAATAATGGGAAGAAAATTAGCATGGATTAAGCACCTATTATATGTCAAGCAGTGATAGCTAGGTAACACAGTGGATAGAGTCTGGGTCTGGAGTCAAGAAGACTTATTTTTCTGAGTGACTACAGACACTTATTAGCTGTGGGACCTTGTGCAAGTCACTTAACCCTATTTGCCTCAGGTTCTCATCTGTAAAATGAGCTGGAGAAGAGAATGGCAAACCTCTGTCTGTCAAGAAAACCTCAAATGAAGTCAGACACTTTTAAAAATGACTAACCAACAAAAATAGATCGGGTGCTATGTTAAGTGCTTTACAAATATTAACTCATTGATCATTACAACAACTTTGTGAAGTGAGATCTATTATTATCCCCATTTTATAGTTGAGGAAACTGAGGCAGATAGATTCAGTGATTTGTCCAGGGTCACAAGCTAGTAAGTATTTGAGGCTGTATTTGGATTCAGTTCTTCCTGTTTCCAGGCTTAGCACTCTATCCACTGAGCCACTTAGATACTTCTTATAACATATGTAAAGTGTTTTGAAAACCTTAAAGTGATATATAAATACTAGGTAATGTTATTGTTTCTTATTTTATTTATTTTTAATACACATTGTTTTATGAATTATATTGGGAGAGAAAAATCAGAGCAAACAGGAAAAACCATGGGTAGGTATTGTTGTTGTTATTATTATTATTGCACTAGCCTCCTACATTCTACCTCTTCTCTTCCAATTTACCTCAAAGTATAAAACCTTAAGTCATTTTAATGCTGCTGTAATTCCAAAGATGCTGGGCTCCCAGGGACTGGTTTTTCTGTTTTGGTGCATTAAGTTCCCATCCTGAGGCTACTCTGGGAAAGCCTCCAAACAGTTGTCTGTCTGAATTATCTTTCTTAGCTGTAGGTCCATTCTACATTCCCTGAGAGGTCCACATCCATGTTTCCTCCTGGGTGTGAAGATGATCCTGCTTCTTGAAGATTATGCAGCAAAGTAGAAGTTCTGGTCACCAAGATCCATGAAGGAAAGGCTTTGAGTAGAAGCCCAATAATTGATTATATCTATCATCTAGGATTGGCTAAATCTGGGGAGATTTGTGCCCAGGTTAACTGCAGGCTGATTGATTTTAGGGCCAGAGAAATTCTCAAAGATGGTCTCTGCTATATTTTGGTGGAATTGCACACTGTCAGTGGAAGGTGTATCTGTATCAACAAAAATCACAAATTCTTAGAATATCAAAATATAGGGTGTCCTAAAACCCCCAAGTTTTAAGCTTTAGTAAGCTTAAAGATGCTCTAAAACTTTTGAGTTAAATTGTGTTTTAGACATGTCACATCTCTTATCAAAAAATTTTAGGAGCTTTTCTATTACTTTTGATGAGGCAGCGAGATGGCTCAGTGGATAAAGTTTTGGTCCTGAGTTAGGAAGACCTGAGTTTACATACTTAGCTGTGTGACCTTTGGCCATTTCACTTCTGCCTTGGAGGCAGTAAATGGCGCTGGCTTTGGACCTGTAGACTGTGGGACACTGGGCAAGTCACTTAATCTTTGCCTAAATACACTGGAAAAGGAAATAGGGGACCCGTTCTGGTATCTTTGCCAAGAAAACCTCAGGGACAATATTGGCATTATATGATCCCCAGGCTCATGAAGAGTCAGACATGAATGATCAAACAACAATTGCTTTTGATGTAGGGTGCTCAATCTGTGTGTTGTATTTGCTTAGAAAAAGAGACATGTGAAAAACAAAGATTTTTAAAAAGCTAGAAAAAATAAAGTGAAAACAACAGACTTTGGTCTGCATTGAGACTCCATCAGTTCTTCCTCTGCATATGAAAAGCAAAGGAAGAACTGATGGAGTCTGCAGGTTGAAACATATTTTCACTTTATTTTTTATCCCAAGATAGACAGCCATATTAACTAATTAAATTTTAATCACTGCTTCCTTTGTGTTTAGTGTTATCTTGCTTTGTTCAGATTTGTGCATTTACATGTGATTCCAGAAGAGATGGTCTCTTGTCTTGATCAGTATAAAATTTCTCAACCCCTAAGATCTATGGTCAGTCCCATGTTTGGGTTATTATTATCTAGACAGAGTTGATCTTCTGGGGATAAATTATTTTCTCTAGGCCAGAGACATTCAAATGAGATAAACCAAGGAATGTCTGTGTTGTTATTCCCTCACTCAACAAATGAGTATATTTTTTCCATACACAGTACAGTTAGCTTATGGAGAGTGCATCTGTCTCTTGAGACCCTGCCACCAAATGATGATCACAGCCACCAAATATAAATTCCTTTGCCCAACATTCAAGGTTCTTCCCTACTTGGAGCCATCTTACCTTTCCAGATACATTCCCAAACTTGATGTACTCTGTGTTTTGGCCAACTTTATCTAGACTGTTTCCCAGCTAAGACAAGTAACCTGTAGTCTTTGGGTGTTTGTTCATACTGTGCCCGAGATGCCCTCTGTCCAATCTTTGTCCAAAGTCTTATCCATTTTATAATTTAGCTTAAATTATTTAGCTCCTCCATGAAGCCTTCCCTGATACCTCTGGTTGGCTACCACCTTTCTCCTCAGACCTGGGATATATTCTTTTGTTAGTAATGTACTTCACTGTAATATAAAACCTTGAAGCTATATAGAGATATCAAGGGAAGTAGAGGATAGAATGCTAGACATAGAGTCAGGAAGACCTGAGTTCAAATGTTGTCTCAGACACTTACTAGCTAGTAACTTGGAGTAAATGACAACTTCTGTGAACCTCAGTTTCCTTCTCTGCAAATGGGAAAAATAATAACACCTATATCTGAGGGTTATTGGGAGGATTAAATGGGAGAGGATACATAAAGCTCTTTGTAAACTTTAACGCATGTCTTACTCTCTGTGACCTTATTTGGGTTTATTTGTTTATTTGACAAAGATACTGGAGTGGTTTGCCATTTCTTTCTCCAGTTCATTTTACAGATAAGGAAATTGAGGCAAACAGGTTTAAATGATTTGCCAAGAGTCACACAACTAGTAAGTGTCTAGGCTGAATTTGAACTCAGAAAAATGAGTCTTCCTTACTCCAGGCCTGGAGCTGTAACCACTTGCCATATAGCTGCCCCAAATATAAATGTTAGATATTATTGTACCTCTTTTAATCTATAAGCTCCACAAAGACAGGGAATCTGTCGTATCTAAACTTTGCATTTACTCTAGCACTTAGCACTATGATCCACATGTTATGCAGTTGAGGAAAAAAGTTTGATGAAATATTCTGAATAATACTTGTTCATATCCCAATCCTATTTGACAAAAGCATTTTTTTTTTCTTACTCTATCTTGCCCAAAGTCACCTCTCAAGCCTTCTGTTTAACTTTCAAGGTGAGAAGTTTGGATTTAACGACTTATTTGGTACTTGTCAATTCTAAAATAATGTGATTTTAATTATCAGACCCTAGACCTGAATCTAGGGCTTATGACTCCAAAACCCAAGCCAATGAATCCTTTTCTACTTGGAATAAATTGTGAAGACGATGCACCTGAAAAGGGTCCCTAAATTACACTGATACAAGACACATAGACACAAAGGGAATGAGATACCTACTGCATCTACTAAGGTAGTTTTGTCAGGAAAGGTTCCCAATTAAATTCTTGGGAGTTGTCAAGTCACTTCTCATTAGCAATGAAAAGTGAGACCTGAATCCTGTTAAGACTGGGGTTATGGGCTCAGGTTTACTGCCCAAGTTGAATATTGTTCAATACAAGTTGAATATTGTATGACCTTGCCTACGGCGTGTGCTGCTAAGGAGAACATGGTAGTGAGGGGGAAAAAGTGCTGAAGGGGAGGTACAAGTTCTGAGTTCAAATCCCAATTCTTCCACTTTTCTCTGTGATCTTTCCAAGTCACTTTAGCTCTAGTGCTCATCTGTAAAATGAGGGGTCAGAATAGATAATCTTTTGAATCTCCCAACTCTTGATCCATGACTTTTCTTTTCTTTTCTTTTTGGTAGTGTAGACAATTATTTGAGAGTTGAAAGTTGTCTTGCAAGGAAAAGAAAAGCATTGTTCAGTTCTCTCATTTTGACAAACATCTAGAATTTTTTCTAGAGAATCTTCTTTTTGAAAAGGAATGGTTAAAAAAAAGTAGTCCCCTTGGTTTAAAGCAGCTGTCTGTCATAAGTTGGGCAGAAAAAAAAATGAGGTATAAGGTAACTGATGGGCTGATAACTCACAAAACTGTGGAGAAGAGAAAAAGGTTAGGAAATGGTAGATGCTATTCCAGTGGTACAATTTACAACTGTTGCTCTTGGCAAAATTTCAAAAATACAAGAAGTCGTTTAGGAAAAGAAATGTTTATTAAACTTGCTATGTTATATAAATAATACACATTATACTTCTACCAGGAAAACATTACCATGAGAATGACAAGGTTTGATAAAGGTGAGTTACACCAAGTTGTGTCTCCTAGGGCTGGCCCATCTCCAACCCCCCCATCCCCTGCTTTTCCTTGCCAACCATCCCAAAACTGAGCATAGGCACAACACTGAACCCCTTTGTGCCTTCTTGGCAAAGAGCTTCTCCTGTCAGGAATTTATTTTTAAAATCATGGAAAAAAGGCGGAGCTCTCTCTTTAAAAAATGCAAGCCTTTAAGTTCCATCTAACATCACTCAAACACAGCCACGTTCTTCATGGGAGCTACTTTCAATTAGATGTCTTTAAGCCAAAAACCTTTCTGTCAGGACATTCCAGGATGAAGGATCCCACACAACCAGTCTACTAAAAAAAAATCCGTTGATTCAGGCAAGGCTAAACCTGGTTTAAAGCCCGATGCTTTCTTGCTCTCGTTTCAATGGATTCAAGGGAGCTCAAAGGAGAGAAGCAGGCCCTTGAGCAAAAGGTCCCCAATCTTGGAAAGCTTCCTACAGTCTGGTCAAACCTATGCTTCCTGACTTATTTTACATCATTCCCTTTCAAGTACTCGACAGTCCAGCCAAACTAGCTACTATTAGCTACTCTTCCAACTGACATTTTTTCTAGTCTAGCAACTTTTTCTATTCTAGAATGTTACTGTAATAGCTGTATAAGTATGCTCGTCCCCACGAGGCAAATGTAGTTAAAGGGAAAGGAGAAGGAATAAGGATGTGTAGGTGTTTTGAATATGATTATTCTGCCATTTGTAGTTTGTAAAACTATATATTCTATCCCTAAAATTTCAGTGCTTTAAAGTGCTGCGCTTAGATGGGGGATATTTATTAGGGATAGTTTCCAAGTTAACATAGAACTGGATCAGGATAACTAGGTGTTTTAAGTATGTCCCCTTTTCATTGTGTTTTGTTTTGGAATGAAGTCCCGACTTAATTTAAATAGCAAAATAAAGATGATTTATATAGCCTTTTAAAGTTTCCAAAGTGCTTTACAAATTTGTCTTATTTTATTCACATAATATTCCTGGGAAGTAGGTGCTAGAATTATCCCCATTTTAGAGATAAAAACCTGAGGCTGTGTTTTTGAGACCAGATTTGAACTCAGTTCTGATTTCTATGTACTAAGCCATCTAATTTCAATTAAGGAGATGAGTTAAGTGATTTTCCCAGGATCATATAGGCAATATAAGAATTGGAGGTTGGACTTGAACCAAGTCCTGCTGATTCCTAAGGACCCTCTATCTTCTTCACCACTTAGCTTGCTCTAGTTTGAACTACTTGATTCTTGAACATGGTCAGATCACTAATCATGTCAAGAAAAAATATATATAACTGGAAACCAAATCTATAACAAAATAAGGTTCATTAGAAAGTACAATTTGAACTTGACATATAACATACAACTTTGATTGCTACATCTTGAGACATGAAGAAAAAGCAGGATTTCAAGCTTACAGAGAAACAGTGGGTATAATTACAAACCAAAATAAATAAATTCAAAGAAAAAAAAGAGGATCTGATAGCACTTGATTTTAACTTTAATATGCTATATTAATATGTAATAACTTTAATAACTTGGGTTTAACTTTAATAATAAACATGTATTGAATGCCTACTAGTTGCAGGGTACTTTCAAAGTCTTGGTTAAAAAAAAAAAACATCCTCTTGGACTTAAGAAAATCTCCAAGTTTATTTTGCAAAGAAACATCATAGAGACTGATATAATAAAACAGTAAAACTCATCTCAAACTCAATGAAATTACTGAATGACAAAGATTTAAAACAACCAGAGGCAAAGCAACCTCATTCAGAAGTTATGTTACAAATATAGATCATTTAAAAGTTTCAGCAATGTTAGGACCTTGGATTCAACTAATGGAATGGTTTTCAACTTCTTCCTTTTGAATGATTAAACAGAGTGTATCTATTCTATTAAGAGAAATATGGCCCTGATGAATCACTTAGACATTCATTGCCAACCAACAAAGTTAACTTTAAAATAAACTATTAAAAAGGCTGTGAAGTTAAATGCTTATTTTAAATAGTAGCCAGATTCTATAACAAATGAGATTAATTCATGGGGGTGGAGTAGGGTGAGGTATTAAATACTCGTGGTTTTCAGTACAATCTTTTTATATAATTTATGAGGCAAGTTGAATACTATGGAAAATTTCCTTCACAGCACATTTCAAAGTTTGAATTTAAGCAACATTTACAGGAAAAGAAATAACTGTGCTACGATGATGGCTAAGAGAGAATAATAAAAGGCTGTGCCTGGGTCTTCTAGTCTGGTCTCTCCCAATCTATTTTTAAAGGTTTAAAATTCCATCCTTGAATAGTATTAATAAACTTGTTCTTGGCTACAACTTGGCATACATGACATATGACAGGGAGAAAGAGTCAGTTCCTTTTCCTCACCCTTCTTGTTACATAACTGCTTACAATATTTGGAGACTGTTCTGGGAATATAATCAGCCAATGGTCTTTATGTCCCCTTTTGTTAAAAAAAAAAAAAAAAATCACCTAGATTCTTTTGATTCTTTGGTGGGGGAGATGAGTTTGTGGAAGGGGACATTTTAATTGAGGAGAAGTAAAAAAAAAAATGGCTTGAAGGAAAGATTCATTTTTGTCCTGCAGAAGTATCATAGGAATGGGACATATCAAAATTAGAAACTGGTTATACATTCAAGTAGCCTTTGAGTTTCTTCTGTCATTTAACTCCAACAGAAGATGGCTAAAAGTACATCAAGATTATAGGAAGAAAAGGCTATATCCTGTAGATCCTGAATGGAGATTCCATCAGAGTTAGGAAGCAACATATAGATGTGTGAGTGTAGGTGTTCCTGGTCTGACCAGACTTGTTTTCTTAAAATCTACCATCCCTATCAAAGTCCTCACCATTCCCTCTCTGCTCTTCAAACTGAAATTACAGTAATACAACTATAAAGCCTTCACTTAAATCTTTTTTAAAAATTCTTATGTAAGCCACATTGCACATTCATTTGCAGGAGTTGGGGAATAAATACATGTTTTGTGCTAAAAACAAGCCTCTCCTTCCAAAACAGATATACCAGGCACAATAAAGATCAAAAATATGAACAGAAGGCCTTACTTAAAAAAAAAAAAAAATGGAAGAAAAAACACAGATGGTATAGTCAGAACTGGTATTTCAAGCCAGGTACTTCAGGACAGAAGATGATTATAAGAGGCCAGGAAGTGAGTGGCTCAAGAACGCCAAATAAAAACAACTCAAAAAAAAAAAGGTTATGGCATTTACAATCCATGAAGCAGATGGGTTTGAAAGGTCTATCCTTTGTTCTCTACCTCCTTCCCCCTCTCCATTTCTTGGATTTTGCCTGTGTGTGGAAAAAGGAAGGCTTAAAAGTGTGGTAGGATGCATATCTTGTACAGGTAGATACCAATGTTCAAATAGGGAACTATGGGATAGCTTAATCACCAGTTTCCTCCATCCCCACAAATGGCACAGAAATTGGGAATGGTGTATTGGCTTTAAAGTATTTATATTTGTTACAGACCAAGTATCTCCCCAGCATCTTCGGTGAGGTGAATGATCTCTGTGTTACTCCTGACATTTCTTTCCCCTCACCTTGGCTCTTTAAGGAGATGGGGAATATTGTGAGCATTAGAACCAGTGTGGTTCTATACTGGGCTAGCCCATCAGAGCCGCCTCCTGTTTAAGCATCCCTCACTGTTTCATCCATCACAAAGTTTCTTTGAGAAGCCCTAGCTTCCTCAGAGCCTCTCGCCGAGCTTCTTCTGTGGACCCCCGGCCTGCAAACTGCACCGTGATGCCTTGGGGTCGGAATCCTACCGCTCTTGGGAGGGAGCCTGACCGTCTCCTGACATCCTGGCTACTATCTGGCTGCCGATGTTCATAGAAACTCTTGGCAGCATTCTGCCGCGTGATCTTGTTGGTCAGAGTCGAATCTGGGTGGAATGTTATTGTCTTTCCAGTAGAGACAAAAGGGCTGGGCTCACTCTTCAGAGCATCGTGGATGCTCTGGTAGCCATTGGGTAGAGTTGTGGATTGTTCCGTTTGCACAGCCTTGGAACACTGATCAATGCTCACTTGTCTTCCTTTTCCTGGGCCTGGAGCTTCCCTGACAAAGCTCAGCTTGCTCAGGGCGTCACATGCAGTGTGCTCTGGGAGGACGTCCCTCTTTTGGTCAGCTGGCTCATTCTTCTGTAACCGGTCTTCCACTTCCCCTGGGGCAAGGAAGGCTACGCCATTGATGTTGGCTAGAACCTGGGCCTTGCGTTCTTGGACGTTGACTGCCGCTTTGGAGATGGTCTTGTTGAAATCCTTCCCTGCGCTGTTAGTTACACTGATGTTACTTGGGAAGCGATGAACCTTAGGGACAGTCTGGGAAGCCAGGGCATGCCGGTGCCATGGGGAGTGCTCTCCATTCTGAGCAGATGGTGGGGCAAAGGTCCTAGTCTTCCATCCATTGAACCTCCCTTCCACTGATGTGGGTGTAGGGGATGAGCTCTCATTTCCTGCCCATCTCTCAGAGATTCTCTGAGCAATCACAAGCGGAGTGGGTACAGAGTGAAGGAGTTTTGGATGCTCTGCTGCGGGAGAAGACGAGAGAGGCTCTTTCTTGGGAGACAATGGGGCTGAGACTGGAAGGGGAGGGGCTGGAGGAAGGGTCTTTTCAGGAATGGGGAGGCTGGCAATAAAATACTCTCAACTATTTCCTTTTTGTCTTCCAGGACAGGTTCCTTTTCTTTCTCAACACTTGCTGACTCTGAAAAATGAGATAAGAGAGAAAACTATCATGTTATTTTCCTAATTGAAAATAAATTCTCTAATTTCTTTCCATTCAATTTTAAATAGTCTTGAAGGTTGTTACTTTTTAAGCATTTCTGAGGCATCTTCTATTACCTGAGTTCCCTTGGTTTCTGTTTTTATTAGAACATAGCCAGGATCAACACATTAATGATGGTAAGAATTTCAAGTCAGAAGATTTGGTTTGAATCTTGGCTTTGTCAGTCACCGTGAAGGCCTCGTTACTCTCCAAGTCTCCTTTCTCAATTGTGGATTTCAATTTTGGATGATACAAATGGGAACTATTACATCATCAAGTTTTGAATTGTTCATTAACTTATTACCATTTAATAGGAGACTCAGAACCTATGTTTGCCTTTTTAATGAGAGAGAGGGAAGAAGTAGACATTAGAAGATTAAGTGGCTTATTTGAAAGCAACTTCAATTATATAGTTCAACATAGATTCTAGATGGGATTATTTTGATTGCTTAACAAAGATTTCAGTAGCAGGGCAATTCTGTTTGCAGTCTAGAGCCAATGCAATTCATCAGTCAGAATTATATTTCTGAGAAGACCCAGATGATGGTTTCTTACTTGATAATGGGCCCAAGTTACTATCAAAAAACTGTTAGGTACTCTGTTTTACAGAAACCATCTATTCTCTGTTGCTAAATACAGCCATGTTCCCTTCTTAATTACCAGAGTAAGGAAATAGACCATTTGCTTTAAAAAAAATCACTTGTCCACATAAACACAACAGCATTTATGTAAAAATATTTCACAAAAAGCCATTTATGTTTTAATATGGTGTGGGAAATCAAAGTTTGAAAAAATAACCATGAAGTTAAAGCAATAACTCCTTGGGAGATTATCTGCTACCATTTTTCTAAAACTCTCTTCAGAATTCTTGAGGTTCTACAACTGTGAGAGAATAGAAAGGAACATCTCACTCTGATGCTTCATCATGGCACAGATTTGCTAAGGCTATGGCAGAAGGGCACATGGTCTGGCAGGACCTACTGAGATGGACAAGTCTTGAGTACAATTGGGGTGATAGACATCTGTTGTTCATGGACCAATCTTGCTAAATGTAAAAAAGGCCTATTTTTCAGCTCTTAAGAGACCATATACTATGTTATAGAAGAGAGTGATCTGCATCTATAAGGGAATGCCAGTAGCAATGAAATTACAGATCCTGGATATATTGAAGTATCTTTCTGGTACTCTAAAATGACAATGGTCTCTTCAAGCCAATAAGAAAAAGGCATACATAGTTCCCTGTCTATATATTTCTTCTGGTCCCTCACAGCAAAGATGAAAAATGGCATTATCCCTATATAGATATATATAGATATCCATATAACCATATATTTCTTAAAACTCCAATTTCCATTAAGAAAAAAAGTATGAAGAGTGACTTTCAAAATCATGACAATCAGTCAAGAGAATTTTGAATAAGCTATCTGAATGAAAGCTGATGAAATCTCATTAGCAGCCACCAAACAGGAAAAGAAGTACAAAATCTTAGGAGCAGGAGATCTGAAAGGGACCTCAGATGTTATCTAATAAAAATCCCTCATTTTACTGATGTCAAAAATGCAGCCCAAGGAAGTTACATCATTTGTTCAAGGTCAAGCAGACAGCATTAGAGAGAGCATCCAAACTTTGGATTCCAGAGCTAGATTTCTTTTCTACTGTTCCTCATGATAAATTTGGAAGGCACTATTTACTAGGAATGTTTTGGACCAATTCTTGAGAGAAATTTAGAAACTCTCTTGAAAAAGTTAAAATTTCAAAACTCGTTTGCACACCTCCTTATTCTGTTTGTGGCTTCAGCCCTTTAAGGTACTTTCTTAAAGGTTTCTCTAATCATAGCGGGTAGCAAAAGGTGTGGGTTTGTCTGGACAATCCAATTATCACATACTTATTCTAGCCATACAAAAACACAAAGTTACAAGCCTCAACAAGTTTCTGCACTGGCTAGTACCAGTGAAGTGTGTGTAAAGTGTGTGTGCATGCGTGTGTGTGTGTGTGTGTGTTTAAACAAAACTTTTTGAGTGTGTCTTGAGCAATAGGGAGTCAATGGGAACCTGGAAACAGCCTTGTTAGTTTGTATTTCATGCTGCACATC